>NC_043963.1:34899326-35179326 GCF_902148855.1 Sphaeramia orbicularis
GGTGGAGAGCTACTCCATTCAACCAAATGTGACTTGCTGCTCAAATGAGAAGGAATGGCTTTTCTAACAGCGATATTATTAAACACACAGCACTGGTGTTTCAAACGCATTAGTGGGACTGATATGAAGTTGTTCGGCTGACTGGCGGAAACAATGAACTCTGGCTAACATTATTAATCGGAATCATAAATCTATTTCTCATCTGGTCTATCAAATAATGAGGTGGGGGAAACCAAGCAAGGTTTTCCATTAAACAGCACAATAGCATAGATGTTCACACCCGCACACAGTTTTGCACGCATACACACAAAAGCAGAAAAAGAGTGAGTAAAATAGAAAGCAAAATGAGAAACATGAAGAGAGAATAAGACAGAATTTTCTTTGACAGCTTTATGTAAGAAATTCATTTATGCACGGCCCAAGATGGACCCGGGTTTATTGGTTTCTTTTTTTCTGTAATAGAATACAATGCAAGACAAAGTTGACGAGTGGAGAGGGAAGAACTTTTCTATTTGCATCAGGAAACATAAATATAGAAATATTTAAATTCTGTAATGAAATTAGAGTGGGTATTCTGATTCGCAGTCTTTTCAGTCTGTGAGGAGAACATCTTCAACAACAAACGAATCATTAGTAAGAGAGGTAAAAAAAAAAAAAAAAAAAAAAAAAAAAAAAACAATTTACCAGACTAACAAGCACTGCAACACTTCATAAGATGCCGAGTGTATTCACAAGCACCTACCAGTGCCGTTTGCTCAGGGTTTGTACTTGAGTGTGCCTGACTGGCCCCAATCTGTGCAAGCTCTCATGCTGAAACAGTCCAATGCATATACAAATGAGATCTACACAGTGCAAGAGTGTATATGTGTGTGTGTGTGTGTGTGTGTGTGTGTGTGTGTGTGTGTGTGTGTACTAAAAGGTAAATCCTGGAGAGAGAAGCCAAGAGAGACAAGGCATATTTAAATATTTCTGTACAACACAAAATATCAGCTTCTTTGAAGATGATCAAACACTCCAATGCTGAATTAAAATTCAGTGCTTACTCAGGGAGAAACCGAAAACCTGTGAGTCATTTAGGCCTCTTTCTTTTGTGCTGTATTATTACGGCCTTGAAGCTACTCAGAATGCATGAACTGATACAGAGGACTGAGTGAATATGTATTTTATTTTGTCAAAACACTGAATACTATTGCAATTTATGCATTATATTTATAATGCAAAATAATCTCATTTATACATGACTCACTGTGTATCGGCTGCAGTTTCATCTCATCTAGGGTTACAAGCTTAAGGCTGTCACTTCATATGTGATTTTTAACCAGGCAGGAAAAACTAAATATGTAATGAACAAATCAATTTAAAAACTGCAAAAAGCTATGCCTTGTAGTACAGCAGGGGGTGTTCCCAAAATGTACTGCAGATTAATCCATTACAACTCATGTTGCCTTTAAGTACATTCACAGATAAACAATCCGTCAGGGAAGAAATTTAAGGAAACATTTTGGCTTTGATATTATAAACAGAAGAATCATGGATAATAAGGCTTCTGGGTAAGTTGTTCAATTACAGCTACAGCTACTTTACAATAACACAAACTCATCAATCAAACGAACAATCCCCTAAATAGCCAAAACCTTCATTCTACAAAGCAGACAAAGACATATAATATGTAATCCACAAAGTACACAGATTACTGTTGTAATTGGAACAAATTATGAGTTCATTATTCATTTGAATATTGTCAGTCAGAGATTTAAAAATAACAAAAACAGTCCAAACATGATAAACCTCTAACTCTTCATAGTTAAATTCTACTGTTCACCATTATATTTGGGATCTATAATTACATGAAGGCATTTCATGATGACCCATAATTGAAAAAAAGGCTTTTTTTTTTTGCTTTTTTTTTTTTTTTTACATTTTATGTCCTTTCCAAATGGTACTCTACAAAAGCTGGAGGTCAACATAAGTTTGTTGGTTTAGTAAAGTTCTAATGATGTATTTTTCAGCCTCTGTATTATGGTCCAATCTGGATAAATGTGAAACATGTACAGCAGTAAAACAAAAGTTTCAGGGAAAACCAGCTTCTATAAACCAAAGTGGAAGTATTTAGTGTGACCGAATAAACTTACCGTGAGTATTAACCCTTTTTATTCAGACAATATGAGATTTATTGCATTAAATTTCTGATGTTTTACACCAGGTTTCATTCAACACTTGTCAGATGTTTCTAACTTTGCTGCTTCTTGTCATGGGGTCAGGGGTCACGGTAAATAGTTACTTAAACCTTCACAACCCATTTAGTTCAGAACGAGAATTCAATAAACATGTTCATTTAAATCTTGCAAAAACAACAAAGCTAAAAGTGGGCCAAGACTGTTGTGCAGTACTGTAATAGGTCTGCTACAACTAAATCCAATCATTAAATTAAATTTACAGTCAATACACAAAGACCTAATGTTCTTTGTCATCTCTTGAACAATTTTCACTTGTACACAAAAATATCAGCAACCAATGGTTTGATCAACAGTCAATTTGTTGGTCACCATCTGCTTCATGTCAAAATTGTAACACAAAACCAAATATAACAAATGTCTTTTGTAACAAAAGACATTTGGGCATTAAAAATTATGTGGAAAATTTGTGAAAAATGTTGGTTAGCATGTGCTTTATTGCACTAATCTTAACTAAAGTATTGATTCTACACTCACTTGTATAACTCTTGAATCAGAACACACAATTATTTACTTAACCTTCAGGATTGTATTGATGTGTTACTGATGTGCGTGACATATTGCTGTGTGATAAATGAAGGTTGATGTGTGAGAAAATGAATGAATGGATGTTGATATGTGAGTGATGCATATTTTGTTTTTCTTATATATTTTTATAGTTATCACTATTTATTACTATTACTATTTATGAGTCCGCATCCTGATAGTGCTCCTGAATTTCATTGTACATTTTCTATAATGACAAAGTATCTTATCTTATGTGTTTGTGTTAGGTTTGTGATCTGAGAGTTCACTGAAAGATCACAGCCTGTGTTTTTCATGTAAATGTAACCCTTCTCACCTGATTTGATATTTGCCTTCTTTATTGAGTTCCTGAGCAGAATTACTTTCTTCAAGTTTTACCTGAATATTAACGTGCCTCTACACTCTACATTTGAGTGAACTTTAAATATGAGGATGCCATGGAGGACATTTGCACTGATTCAAGTGAAAAATGTCAGATTGTCTTGACTTATATCTGTGAAATACCATCAGTTCACTGTCAGCATCAGGAAATTCAAGATCAATTAAAAATTGGCAAAAAAAAAAAAAAACATTGCGACTCACCACACGTGGATCACACATTCACATGCATGCTCTCTCACACACACACAGACACCTCTCGTGACTTGATGAGGTTGTTATGATTAATAGGGGTGAAAATCACTTGCAATCTAGGAGGCCCATTTGACTCCCCTAACTCCTTCAACACACACATATCACATGCAGAGCACTCAGCCTTTAGTGCTTAATGGAGCCTTCATATGGGTTATTGATCGGGCAGACCACAGCTAGATTAATTTATTCTTCCAATCAAGCTTTAATTAATAGCGGGACACTGGTAAGACCCCCATTAAAAGATCTGGTCATTACTCACAGCAGGTACACGGAGGAAACCAATAATCAAAATATGGCTGATGTTCCCCTGTCCCACTTCAGCCGGTTGAACATAGGACACCAGATTCTTCTAGGAAAAGGATTTTAAACTAAAGCTGCGTCTCATTAGGCATTCTTGTTAGTTTGAGTGCATAAGTGCCTTCACACGACAGATAAAAACAATTTCTCTCTGTCATGGTGCCAAAAGACAATTACAGACGGTCTACTGTAGGACAGTGGCACACTCTCTTGTCTGTCTCTCTCTGTCTCTCTCTCTTTCTCTCTCCCTCTCTCTCAACATTATATTGTGGATTAGTGCCACGCAGGTTTCCTCAAGGTTAATTCTGATGAAGATCTGATGTTCCCTGAGTGACTTCAATGGTAGCTCACTGCTTCTAAAGTGCTATGTGCTAATGCTAGGTACTGTGGTACTGAGTAGTAGAAGGAATAAAATACAGAGACTAAAGTTAAAGTTTTTATAAGTAAGTAAGTAAAGTAAATTTTATTTATAGAGCACTTTTCACAGACAGAGTCACAAAGTGCTTTATCAATTCAAATCAGAATCAAATTAAGTTTACAGAGACCCAACAAAATCCTTCAGGGGCAAACACTTGTGATTGGTGACAGTGGCGAGGAAAAACTTCCCTTTAACGGGCAGAAACCTCGAGCAGACCCAGACTCCTGAAGGATGGCTGTCTGCCTTGACCAGTTGGGGTTAAAGAGAGAGAGAGAGAGAGAGTAAAGGAGGAGAAGAGAGAGCGATAGAGATATAGAGAGACTGGGGGGGGGGGGGATGACACATAGAGTACGTTATGATGAATACATAGAGTGTAATCAGTCTGTGGTGGTCCTGGGTCAGGTGGGAGACTAAAAAGCCTTTTTGAACAGGAGGGTTTTGAGGTGTTTCTTAAAGCTCTCTACAGAGTCCATGGACCGTAGGTGTAGAGGCAGGTCATTCCATAGACGTGGTGCCACAGCTTTAAAAGACCTGTCACCGCGTGTGCTAAAACAGGTCCGTGGAACCATCAGCAGGTACTGTCCTGAAGACCTCAAGCTACGAGTCGAGCTGTAGGGCTGGATCAGGGAAGCAATGTATGCAGGGGCCTGGCCATGTAGGGCCCGGAAAGTTAGCACAAGAATTTTGAAATGAAGACGATATAGAACAGGGAGCCAGTGGAGAGATTTAAGGATGGGAGTGATGTGGGTTCTCCTGTTTGTGCGGGTCAGGAGCCTGGCAGCAGAGTTCTGGACAAACTGTAGACGGGCCAGCTCCTTCTTGTTTAAGCATGTAAACAGGCTGTTGCAGTAGTCTAAGCGAGAAGATACGAAAGCGTGAACGATCATCTCGAGCTCATTTGTGGACACCATAGATCTGAGTTTGGAGATGTTGCGTAGGTGGAAGAAAACAGTTTTTGACTAGGTGTTTGGAGTAGAATTCTAAAGACATGTCCTGGTCAAAGATGACACCCAGATTCCTCAGTTTTGTCTTTACCGAGGAACTCAGGTCTCCAAGGTGATGTTTGATCCCTGGGATTGCACTATCCGGGGCAATGATGAGGGTCTCAGTTTTGCTGGAGTTCAGCTGGAGGCTGTTATCATTTAGCCACTGCTTCAGCTCTGACAAGCAGTTGATTAAGGAACTCAGTTTGTGGGGCTCAGAGGAGTTAAAGGAGCAGTATATCTGGATGTCATCCGCGAATAGATGATAGGAGACATCACTGTACTGTCGGATAATGTGGCCAAGTGGGAGGACATAGAGTAAGAATAGGACTGGTCCCAGGACAGAGCCTTGGGGCACACCACACAGTAGATCCGCTGAGTCAGATTGGAAGTTGTTTATTGACACAGTGAAGCTTCTGCCGGTCAGGTAAGAGGAGAACCAGTCTAGCACATGACCTGACATCCCTACCAGGTCCCTCAGTCTCTCAATCATTAAGGTATGGTCCACTGTGTCAAAGGCCGAGGAGAGATCTAGCAGGACCAAGACCGTGGATTTCCCGGAGTCAGCCGCCATCAGGATGTCACTAGACACTTTTAATAGTGCGGTTTCTGTTGAGTGGCGTTGCATTCACTCTTCTTGATTGCACTTTTGCAATAAAGTAATGCATCAACATAAGGCTATGTTAGTTAAGTTTTATTTCAAGCACATAAAATCATCAGATAACAAAGAACAATACGACATGGACAAACTAAATTTTCGGTGCTCGAAAAGGAGTGGGAAGAAGTATAACTTGTAGACTCCCACCCCCTTTTTACAAACTAATGATTAAATTGAATCCCCTTCCTTTTGCTTTGTTCACACAAAACATCCATGCAAACCATCCACCATACATTTTTTTAATCATCTCACACACAATCAGATTTGCATAATCAACCTTTTTCAATATAAACTATAATATTTATATGCACCTTAATTATTTACTACAAATATAATTATTTATAAATGTGATAATATCCCTTAATCATGATAGTCTGTGTTAATTAATTACAAATGGCAATACACAAAAATATCTTATTTTATGCATTCTTCGATATTATAACTAGATATTCACTTATTCAGATAATGTTCTATATTTTGTTATTATACTGGATTTATACATCCTTTTAAATGCACAAATTGAAGAAGACATTTTTAAATTTTGATCCAGATTATTCCAAGTGTGAAGTGAATGAATGCATTAACAAAAGCTGCTCATCTGTTTTCTCATCCACCCAGATGGCATTGGCATATCTAATGTTTCACTGAAGACACTGTCACATGCCAGTTAAGTAGACATCACCCAACCCATGGAAGGAACCATGACGTTCTCCACTGGTTTCTGAATTGCTGTTCTGAAGCCAGTAGTTTGTGATTTGGCTGTCACCACAATGGCTTGAAGTGACCAAATCTGGTCAAAATATCTGTATAAATTTGTGCTGGATTTGAGTTCCGATAAAACTAATGACATTTATTATTAACCCATAAAGACCCAAACATCCACCATCGACTTCAATCGTCCACTTATGTAAAATGTTTAACAACTTCTGAACCACTAAACATAATATTAAGTGTGAATAATTGTTGTAAAATACAGTTTTTTATCTTTTCATGGTCATCAGATATGATCCATTTGGATGTTCAGAGGCTCCATAGTTACCATGGAAACACTGTCATCTTCTACAACATTGATTCACCAGTAACACCCATGGAGTTGGATCAATGACAGTGGATGGAGACACTGGGTTTATGTTCAGTTAATGACACATTGGACTGAAAAGGACACGTTCTTCTGTTTTCTGTTTCTGATATAATAACCCTCAACTTTAATCTGAGTTTTTATGAACACCTACATGATCAGTGAAATAAATGTAGGAAAATACATGATTTACATTGAAAAAATGCGAAATACAAAGGATGATATTACAAAAAATGGTGATAAATCACTCAAGAAAAGTGAAATAACGAGGAAAAAATCATTTGGGAAGTACCACAAAAGTAGCGTTGGGTCTCAATGGGTTAATAGAGAAATGAGCAGTGGGGGACTCAGAATAGTAAAAACCTTGAACATGAGCTGTTTAACACCTCTCAGTGTCCTCAGAGTTTGTAGTAAAATTGGGAGGGACTGCCAAACACAAGAAAATGATGGACAAGGGAGCTGCAGCTTTGCACAATGGTAATCACTATATGAATGAAGATAATTATATAATAGCAAAAGACTGCAATTTAAAAGATCCATATTTTGGAGAATTTAGGGTTAACTAATGGAAATGACAAGGAAAAGGCAATAAACAGAACCTCCGTTGTGTGATGATATTTTCTATTCAGAGGATGGAGCTGTTGAAAACATGATAAATGAATTTTTTTTAATGCTAGGTTTAAGTTGTATGTTTGAGCTGACAGAACAAACAAAAATTAGTAATGTGTCTATTTCTTGAAAACCATCCAAGTAATCTATCAGATCAAAACATTGTCCACAATACCATGTAGCTCTACTTAATTGTTACTAAAATACTTTGGCAACAATGACTCAACAGGTTATTATGCAGAGATGGGGGGCACACATAAGCAAGAAAAATTATGTTCATTTTTAATGTAAAGTTTAATTAAAGCCAAGAGACCAAACAAACTGCACTCAGATGTTGGCAATAATGCTCTAAGAGGTTAGAATTTCCCATTTAAAGGAAGAAAATGATTGCAGATATGATGTCTGATGAGAATAATTGTCGTGTTCAGTATGAGATAACACTTCTCTGTTGAACTTCACATACTAGACGAGTAAAGGGCAAACGCAGCATTGTGTGTATTAACAGAAATGAGACGATGTAAGTAAGAGACTGTACTATTGCATTCACAAATACATGAACTGCCTGAATATATGGAAAATGAGAGAAGATGAACAGGGAGGAGATAGCTAAGGAAAATAGACAGCTGAAAGGTTGAAATGTGAATGCGGGAAATTCTGCCAGACTGCATTCTGGGGCCCATAAATCTCTCATGTTGCTGCTCATGCTCAGAATGATTACGCTAAAAGTGGATACTGGACCTCTCTCCCTGAAGTTGGTGCCATTAGAAGGCAGGAAGTAAATACACCCACACACATACACAGAAGCCTGTTCTCTGAGATGGGCCTTTAGACCTAAATGTGTGCATGGAGAGGATGAGAGGAGGGAGAAATTAACAATTAGCGTTCATAATGAGATCAGGGTTATCAGACGGCTTGCTGGTCATGGATGATGAAAAGAACACTAATTCAGTTTGTCTCTTCCTCTCTTCCGCTGGCCCTCGCCGCTTACTAAGAGATGGAGAGGGAAAAAAAAAAAGAGGTGGGGGAATGTCCATATTAAGAACAACTCCTATCAGACATGTACTAATTTATCTCTGCAGTGTAATTTCATTGCTTACATTAGTTAGAATAACTGCATGCCTAATGGAGCAGAAACCATCATAGCAATCTCATCCATGCCTGTCAATATCTCTTGATCATGACTGAGTCTAAAACTAACCTGTTGTTTTTGCCGGTCACGTGGCTGTTCTCTAAATAAGCATGTGACGGGAAGGATTACATCAAAGATATTTTCCCTTTTTAGTCTCTTGCTTCCTGTTTACTGTCTTATTCCCCCTCTGCCTATAAATACCTCAAACCATGCCCTGGCTGCACCCCAGTTGGAGCTAAATGAGTGTAAACAGCCCTGACTGGGCCAGAGACGAATGAGTGGCACTGCCATGGGAGGAGGCCGAGATAGATGGAGACGCAGACAGAGTGGAAGACAGAGGAAGGGATGTCCAAACACTTCTCTCTGTAGAGATTCTTGTGACAAACAGCCTGAGCCCAGCCCTGTGTGAGGTAAAGCCAAAAAAACATGCAGATACAAATGTGCATAAGCGTCAGAAAAACTGACTTAATCACACCATCTTCAGTTGTTGGAGTAGATAGGATATCACTGGGGTGTATTTCCTATTTCATTGCCACACCCTACACCCACAAACCCATTCTCATCGATGTACCTCATCAATGGAGTCTAATCATTAAGACTGATTAGGAGACATCTCAGTGTGAAAGGACCCCAACACAACCCATCTATCACTCTCGCACACAGGTGGAGACAAAACCACATACATGCAGACACTTACGCAACCAACACACACAAACATATACACACACACACACACACAGCCTTCATCCATCACCTCGTATAGCTGGTCTATCTGAGGTTTCAGTGATTAGTTGTCCTGCCTGGCTGAATTATGATGTTAATAAGTCACCATTAGTTCCTGTGTCCTCAGCCCCTTCACACAAATGTGAGTAAGTGTGTGCACAGACAAAACACACGCTAATACACAAACTCTTAACTCTATCTTCTGTTGGGTCTGACCATCACAGTGGAGCACAAAACCATTTAACTGTTTTCTGTCTAACTGTTATATTATTTCTTGCAACACAAAAAACTTACTCAGAGGCTTGAATAACCATGTCAAATTATGACAAGTAATAATTTGGAACAATTTGACAACTCATTTTTGTTCTCTATTTTTACATTTACAGCCACATGTGAGGTGTGTTTCAAGGCACTGACAGATTGATTGACAATCCCATGTAGAACCTTGGAATTTTACAAGCAGGTTCACTCGAGTGCTATCCATTACACTTGTGTTTTTTTCTGTTGTGACACTTCAGAGCTATCACAGTAAAACACGCCTCAAATACGCCCAAACAACATATTCAATATAGCAGAGGAAAATAAAGAGCATAATGTGTCCATGGAAAATCCTACAAAAACACAGAAAGCACAACATTATGCTCCTCAACAGCAGAAACGCCAACACAAAAGCAATCTAACACATAGTATACAGTTGCTCAGCGTTGTGCCTGTATTCTTAGTGGATGCTACTGAAGAGTGTGGTACAGTTATATTCAGCTCTCTTTCCCGTTCTGTGCACAGTTTAACAAATCAATTAGTGATGTGTCAGTGTTGAATGAGCTGACTTCTGTCACATGGCTGATTTCTGCTCTTTTTTCTTATTATACAAAACGACAACGTGCTGCAACAGTAATCCATACACTGAATGCCAATGTAGGGATGATATGTGGCCTTACATTTATACAAAGATATTCAGCACACATCATAGCTTTTGGTGTTTTTGTGCCAAATGTATAAAATTATGATATTCAAGAAATTATTTGGTTCAGTACAATTACATGAAGTGGTTTAAGGGATATACTGTGTATGGACACAAACCAAAACACATCACTAGATTAGAAAAGCTAGAAGTGGTACTAAATGAAGCCAAAAGAGGTTTTATTGGTGTGTTAAGCTCACTAAAGTACTCTGAATTCCCTTCACTATAATCAATGAGAATTTCATAGAGATGATTCAAGCTTCAAACACTAAAAAGAAGCTTAAATGGATTTTTGTTTATCATGATGATCCCATAGTGCACAGGGAAATCTCTGATGACCATATGATGCTCTGACCACACACACAAGTTTCTCTGTGGAAGCTTCAAATGTGCATGTTTAATTGGGACAAGTCAAGCACACAAAACCAACATACAAGAACATAAAGTGTAACAAAGCTGCTGTCCAAGGTGCTGAAACAGATCTAAACAGCAGCTATACACCATAATGTTGTACATAATTCACAAACACTTACTTTAAGACCCAAACTACAATAGATAGCTACATTCATTCACATACAGCCATTCAAGTAGCTCACAACAAACGGCCAATATACCACAGTGCCCAACCACAACAAACTCATCAGCTGCTTGAATGCAACTTCCTCAGAGCTTGGTTCAACACATGCAGCAATGGCAGGCAGCCAAGACAGAGACAATAACACAAACATGCTGAAAAGCTTTCACTTACAGTTTGTAGTGTAGTAGGTATTCATCTGAGGTCTCCAAAGGTGTTGTAGAAACCCTGCTCTTCTGCTTCTAGCGTCATTAACCTGAGACAAACACATTATAAAAACATGTAAAGTATTTAGAATAATTAAAAGGGCTGATTTAAATCTACAGCAGTATTTTAATTCTTTTGAAGATATTTCACATTTACTGATGGAGAATTTAGATTATTTTTGTAAAGAAACATTAGCAGGGTACTAGCATATTAGCAAAATGTTTTATGACATGTTAAATTGACAGTAGCATGAATTGCATCCTGGGATATTTGCCAGCCAAGTCTACACGAGTCACCAACCAGTGCATCTTTGGTTTAAGCTTGGAGACAAGAACGATATATGGGTATTCCATCCAATCTTGATTTGTCCAAACTTTTAAACGGAACAGTACTTGGGCTGCAACTGATGACATTTCACAAGACCGCGAAAACAGAACAGATGCGTATTGAGAAACGCGCTAGTTCTGGCCCTGACATTTCAGATTTGAATTGCATTGCATTCAGCAAAAGAAAAAAAATAAGGCCCACAATGTTGTTATCCAGATCACATGATTAAAAGTTGCAGTATTTATCAATTTAAAAGATCTTTTCTTAGAAATACAAGACGAGGGTTCTAAAAATAATTTTCTTCAGTGAATGCAACGTGTCTCCATAGGGTTCAACAAATAATTTATTTTGTTTGTTTTCAGAGTAGATGTAGGTAATATTGTTTGGGTGGTTAATATTAGTTTTACTTTATGTTTGCAATCTTTCTTTCTGTATGTATGTATTTATTTTCACTCATTCGTATATATTTTGGCCATTGTCTTTCCATTTATCCTATTTTGTTTGAGACTATAACCCTTTTAGTGTTTTGCCCCACCAGCAAAATTTATTGCGTTTATTTGTTTTCCTTCTTGACAGACTTATTGGTGAAGAATGCAGCAGCACATTATCAAACAAATTCAATATAGATCAGATCAATGTGTGACTGTGTGACCTTGACTCTGGAAAATACGTTAATGAACTTGACCTTAAATGTGACAGAGAATACCTAAGAATAGATGGTTCATAGAACATGCTTATCTTTGCTTCTTGTAATTTCTACAACTGATCTTTCATTAACAACTGGATGAACTTTGAAAAACAGCCTCTGTTGAAGTCATGAGCATTTTGCCAAGATCTTTTTCAACACAGTACACCATACCTCTAGCATTGTCGATATTAGCGAGGGATTGGGGGATAGATGCCTTCATTAAGGGCTGTAAAATATGCAGGTATATGGTCTGGGTGTTGGGATTGAATAACTGATTAGAAAGGATCGATAGTGACATGTATCATTGTTGTTTGATAAGGTATGGCCCCATCTGAAGATAGCCCAAGAGAAAATCTATAGGGAGACTATTGATTAGGTACCTTAAGGAAGGTTGCACTGATGACAACTAAATGTGTGTCAGTGAAATGTAAAAAAAAAAAAAAAAAAAAAATCAAAAGTGATTGCTCATATTTTTTAAAAAAATGAAATTACTTATATGTGGATAGTAAAATGAAGTCATGGCTATGTGGTCATGTAGTCAAGGTGCTTTGGTTTTAGTTTTTCTCTTCATTTTCCAATCAATAATTGTACATTTGGTATTCTAGCCTTAACCTATTTTTTGTAGTCTAGTGTTTACAAGTTATAGCTTGTAAAATTTTGTTTAGAGTCTTTCGAGTATGTGTTCCTAACTTATAAAATACTCAAGTCCTCAAAGCCACAACCATCCTTCTGATGCAGACAATACAAACAGGCTTTTAGAGCAGATTGTGTGAGTGAAGACAATGGCCGATTCATGGTCAAAAAAGAATGCTTCAATTAATTGCAACATATTGCATTTCAACTAATGACCCATAACTTTGCCTTGCTAATCCACACCTAAGGGTCATTATTTCAAAGCAACGTATGAAGAAATTATGGACAATATGTCGTAGTGTAGGAAGCAGAATCCAGGCAGGGCTTTAGGAAGCCATCTGCTCTTCAGTTTCAACAAAATGACCGGCTTATAAAAGCTCTGTCCACAAATTTGGCTCTGTGTATGTAGACAATTTGTCGTCTGCCATCTGGGAACCACAAAAATTATGCTTTTCAATGCATGCACTTATTCTTTGCTAAAGAGGTTCTTCAAACAATCCTGCACCATACTGAGAGAGGCATGTGCTTTGGACAGATCTATTGCCTTTCGATCTTATATTTGGCAGCAGATAGCAAACGCAGGATTCATTGTTCCACTTGTCAGGCAATGTACAACATTAAAATGTCGGCATGTGAGCATGGTTTTTTCATCTGACTTCAGACAAGCCCTTACTTTATTCTGTCTCCCTTTCTCTCACCTCTTCTCATGAGGAAGTTTCAACTCAAAGGAGCGTGAATGTGTTTGAATTTGAGCAAGGTATTGAATTTTCACCAAAGCTGTGAGGTCTGGGTGAAATGGGTTTGTCACTAAAGTAAGCTGGGATCATATTATCATGCCTTGATACAGCTGACACAGTCATGTGTGCAGATATATTCACAAGCACAGACATAGACGGTAAAAAGTGAGTTTTACTGGGTGCAGAAATGTAGGAAGTGCATTATGCAGCTTTGGTTTCTCGCTCAGCGTCGGCAGAAGCTAATGTGCAGCTCATGCCTTGTGTATGTGTTTGGAGAGGAGCACAGCAGGGTTGACCATTTTCTCCTCTTCTGTAACTTCATTAAAGAAATATAAAATGGCAGGCCATTAGGGCAAACACATTCACCACCTCTTATTGAGAGATGCTTTTAGAACAATCAAATTCACCACAAATTGTATGGCGCTCCAACACTCGCCTCTCTCACACACACAGTCTTCTAATCTTCAAAATGTGACTGTGAGCTCAGTGAGGGCTGCTGAATGAGGAGATAGGAGTTATACGGGTGGCACCGTATTTCCATAGTGATAAAGTGGCAAGTCAAACATGGCCGTCTGTTCGCCCTGCCCTCTTATTAAACCAAAAGGAAAGAAATGACAGAGCAAGAGACCAACAGAGAGTGCAAAGCAGACCAATTCACACTTCAGTCTCATTTTTCTTTCCTCTGCCTCGACTCCAACAACCTCCATGTCATCAACTCTTCTGGATGTCTGCTTCCATTTCTCTGCTCCTCCTCTGCTCCTCTGTGTGAGTTATTAGTGATGAGAGGAAGTCATTCTCTGTGTGTGGTTATTAGTATTGATCTGAGCACCGTTCAACAGCAATTTCCTGCTGATTTCCTCTCATAGGCCCTCCCTCCGTTTCATACTTTATATCCTTTAATAGTCCCCACCCCCACACATCCATCTTCACTTTCTAGCAGCTCAATGGTGAAGTTTTAACATAGCGCTTTGTCTGTTGTGTCTGACTGATTTACTGGAGATTGTGGCTTTAATACTACTACACACAAAAAAAACACTCATGTGCATACAACTAACTGACCACTGAAACAAATCTACACTGAGGCTCAGGACTGAGTCTTTTATTGACCAATAAAGACCCCGCACACATACTCACATCCACTTCATTCATGCTGTTTGCAGACCATGCAGTCACTCACACGCATGCACACATCCATTATTGAAACTATCATCATTTACGTTCAGGCCCTCTGACTCTCTTCACATGTAATACCTTGACTTGGTGGAGTCTGTTTTTAGGTTTACAGACAACAGAAAAAGGGGGTTTCAAAAAAGCAACTAAAAAAGGTCTTAATTCTGTAAAACATTTCTCTTTTTGTTTTAACCCATAAAGACCCAAACATCCATCACTGACCAAAATCATCTAGTAATGTAAATGTTTAATAACTGTTGAGCCACTAATCCTATCAATACCAGGAAATAATTGTTGTAAAAGGCAGTTTGTCATCTTTCATGATCATCAGATATGACCCATTTGGACGATTTGATTTATACTGATAGAATAAAAAATACAGTGGATAATATTATAAATAAATGGTGATAAATCACTTAAGGAAGGTTAGATATAGAGAAATTTTATTTGGTAACTGACATCAGTAGAGTCGGGTCTTTATGGGTTAAAAAGAAATATAAAATAATCTGACTTTGCCTCATTAAGGCTCAAGCTAGCAGCAAAGTTCACAAGATAAAAACGTAACGTGCTCGCACTTGAAAACCCTCGGCCTGACTTACGAAAATCTTCAAAACATTGACTGTCACTGATGATGATTTAAATTATGTAAAATGTTTGAGACTGAATGAATACTGGACTTGGTTTGTGCAATAGATGTATAAAGGAATCCAAGATTTATCTAAAACAGTACATACAGTGGTAAAGAATTAATGTAAATGAACCGTAAGTATAAGAGAAATAGGTCTAAGAAAGAAATATACAATGAGAAATATTTTAAACTGTTTAGATACTTAGCATGTTTAAGAGATGATGTAAATTGGTGTCATGGCTTTTAATAGTGAATAAAATAAATGTGAATGACAGAATCCACAAAGTGGGAGAAGTGTAATAAAGATTTGTCATATTGAGGCTTGATTATGATTTAAGAGAAAACATGTCAAGGAAGTGTAAAGGGTGTGTTTCAAGTTTATTATACAGATATTCTAATTTATCTATTTATTTTATTGTATTTTTTTTATGTAATTTGCCTTTTTTGTGGAGATTTAAGTAGAGTTAACATCAAATACATGATACAACACAGCTACAACAGCTTTGTCCTAGAGTACCCCCTTATTTGGAAAACGAGGTTAGCCTCAGTTTAAGCTAGTTTACAAATCATGTAGAGCACAAGGTTCAGAATCATACAAGTGAAGACAAAAACGTTTCAGTTATGAAACATAGAACTAAATGACAGATGCTAAAATTAAGAGCTTTACTAAGAAGTAACGTTAGCCAAAACAATATGTAATTTAAGGTGTGATTTTACGCAAGAACACAGCATAAATTAACGTTACCTGACACGAAATGGCAACCACAAACCCAGGTTTTGTTGTCTGGATTCCAGTTATTTCTACGAATTGTAGAGATCCATCTGCTTCTTCTGTCTTTGGCTTTAGGTTGCCGCTAAAACAATAGCTCCGAGTGCTTTTTAAACCTATTTGTGCAATCAGTGACACAACAGCTCTTCCCGTTTTTTAGATTGTTCTAAAGTTTTCACAGTATTCAAGCCGATGCTGCTACTCATCTCCCTCTTTCTGCCACTCAGCGGACGGAACCGCGGTGACTTCCGCTAGCGGTGACGTCACGTGCATACCCTCTATACAGCCGACTCTGGCCAACTCTTTGGGGGTCTGCCCCTAGTGGCCTGACTTATTACTGCATGCCAAAGTTTTTGGACAGACAGGCGGATGACCAACTGATGACAACACCCTGCGGCCAGTGTGACCAAGTGTAAATAACCATAATTGCTAAATTCACTTCTGTAATTGTGTCTTGGTGTATTGTTTTTATTTTGGCTACGTAAAGGGTAACTTCCGGTTTCGACGTAGCGGACTTTTATTTTGAAGAGTAACTTCCTATCTTAACAGAAGAAAAAAAAATACGGTTAAAAACGGCAAAAAAAAAAAAAAAAAAAAAAAAGTTCGACACAGAGTCATTCATTGTTTTGTATTAGCTGCCCCTCTAAAGAGGCACAAGGTACGTTTGTGTTAAATGTAGAGATGTTACTGAATATTTTGTGTCTCTCACTGGTTTATTTGTCATTTATGCTAGCGAGCTAAGCTAACATTTATTGTTAGGTGTCAGTCAAGCTAATCCTCAGTTATTTTGCTAATGTGAAATGTAAGTGCTTTGCAATTACACGTTTTTTTGTGTGTGTTCTTCAGCTCTTACAGTTGATTTAAGGATTTAGTCATCCTTCACGGGGGGTTGCTACACCAAGGGTAACAATGGTTTCATTAAGTTGAGTTGTAATTAAATCTATGGTGCTTGATAGTTTTTGGCGTCACTTAGTAATAATCACTGTTCAGTATTTTGTAATTAAAGTAGTCCGAGAGGAAAATGAGACTTTCCAGGTTGTAGGAAATCTACCCTATGAGGCCTAGATTTTGGATACTATTACTCGCAGGTGTTTTCAGGCAGGACGTTGGGTTCAATACATGATTGACAGCTTTAATTACAGATCACTGATCAGATTCCACGTGAAGCGACTCGCTCCACTTCATGTCTCGACACTGAAGCTTGGAAGAATGGCTTATACAAAAATCTATAACCACATGAAACAAAGTCATCCATCCATCCACCCATGGATCCAGGTCATCTATATTTATATTTCATCTTTTGATTTGGACCAGAGAGCTGAAGAGGGAAGGTGTGCTTTTTGATTTTGTCATTTTAATCCCCTGATTTCAGGCTCTGCAGTTTCAAACCTGCGGTACTTGAGTTTTTCAATCCTGTTTAATCAAAGTCTAGTTGAATTGCTCAGAAAGTTTGGTTCATTTGTGGAGATGTGAATGCACAATCAAACTCTGATGCAGATCAAAGAAGAGAACATAGGTCTTGGCTCAATTCAGGTAAACCAAATGCAGGAAGAGGACTACAACACAGGGCATTATGGGTAAACGCATGTGGCTGAAAGTGTCACTGAGTAAATATTCCTTAATTACATTTCAGGAAGACTTCTGCACCTCCAAGCCTGTGTTTTCAGGCTGTACTTTTTGACTAATCACAGTTGACGTCTGGTCGTATATTTAAATTTGGTCTTTTGGTTCAGACTAAGAGGAGAGCGCTGTCGAAGGAAGGGGTGTATTTTCAGATAGTTGCGTACTACCTCACATCCCCATTATTGTAGTCTCTGTGGCTTTCAGAAGTTAAAATAAAACTTGAAACCTCTATCTTGAGTAAAGATTTGTGACGCTAGTATGACCTTTTAAAGTCCTAGAATTGGTGACTTCCAAATACATTTCTAGACTAATTGCCCATAGGTAGCCAGGATAGGCTCTGGCATATCAAAAATGGATAGATTTAATTTCTTCTACATTATTTACAACCATTTATTATAATAGTATTGTTGGTATTGATTTGCTAAAAATTCTGACATTTTCCTACATTTAATTTACTGATCATGTAGATGTTCATAAAACTTCAGAGTGAATTCAAAGGTTATATCAAAACAGAGAAAACTGAAGAAAAAGTGACATTTTCAGCTGAATATGACAAATGGAATATAAAATCTTCAAGTCTACAAACCACTGTCATTTGTCAAACTACATAGGTTTTACTGGTGAATCAATGTTGCAGAAGGTGACTGTTTCCATATTCACTATGGACCCTCTGAACATCCAAATGGGTCATATCTGAAGACAATTTAGACCTTAAAAAAAAAAAAAAAAAAAAAAACTGCATTTAACTTGATCATATATATTGATAGAATCAGTATGTAAAGTTTTAGATCACCAGATGTATTTGGTTACCAGCAGCTGTTTCTATCTTTAAGAGTTAAGTACAGCTTGGTTAATTCTTTCATTTTTGTTTCTTTAATACTTCGGTGGCTGTAAGTTTACTCAATAAATAAGAAATCTGACCAAGCATTTTTGTTTTTACTCCAGTGGTTCCATTTTTCGATTAATACAAGGCAACTTGATTGCATGTCAGAGTAGTTTCTTAGTGGAGTTGCCTAAAGCTGGAAGATAAACTGCACTAAATCTATTGTCTTAAATCAGTGAAATGTAATAATATCAGACTCTCATTCTATACCTAGAGAAAAACACAAATCTGTTAGAATGCATATGTATAAATTCACACACTTATTTTTGCCAAAGGCCAACATGTTTATGTAAAATTAAAGGCATAGCTCATGACCAGTGTCTCTGAATTACTAATAGAGCATAAAAATAGGAATAAACAACACATGTTGAGGTGTTGGTGCAGATATTCTGATATTCTGTAAATGTCATCCCTACATGATTTTACACCCTGCAGACACGTGAAATATGTCATGATCCCACACAGACAAGTCATAATAAGTAAGCAGATTGTTGAGTGTTGTATGTGTTGTCAGTGCGTCACCAGATTACTTCATTTTGCTCCATATGACAGTTTATTTTCAGCAGATGTCACTAAACACTGAATAAACTCCAACTCCAGCCTTAAACTTTAGCTACAGCCTTATCATATTAAGTGTTACTGGCATGTGTGTCCTCTTTAACCATGTCTATTCCTCTTGGTAAATAGCACTGCAAAAATCAAAATCTTACCAAGCGTACTTTTCTCATTTCTAATCAAAATATCTCATCACACTTAAAATAAGACATAATCACCTAAACAGTAACTTTTCAGTGAGATATAAGAACTTATTCTTAGACAATAGATCTTGAAAATCGTATGTCAAGAAATCTTACCAAGATAATTTTCACTTGTTCCATTGGCTTTTTTTTTTTTTGGGGGGGGGGGGGGGGGGGGCTTAATTCAAGATTTTTTTTTTTTTGCTTAATTCAAGTAAGGTAACATTTCTTGAAATAAAATTTTCAAGATCTATTGTCTAAAAATAAGTTCTTATATCTCACAAGTTACTCTTGAGGTGATTATGTCTTATTTTAAGTGTGATGAGATATTTTGACTAGAAATGAGAAAAATACACTTGGTAAGATTTAAATTTTTGCAGTAACAGCAGTTATGAAAACACACTATGCAGCTTTTAATAGCTCATGAAAGAGATGCAAGTAAAATACATCTTAAAACAAGAAAATGAAAGAAAAACATCATTGGTATCGTTACTTGCAAAAAAGATGGTGAGAAAGGATTTTTTCTTGGGGAAAACATTTTGTCAGGTTGATTTTCTACAGTTAAACTCGTCCTGTTTTGTGTTTTTGAGAGGACAAGCAGTGACCAGTAGGATGCAGTTGTACTTATAAATAGAGGCCAGTGTCTGTGGGACAGAATCAAGGACAGTCACTCGAACAGAACACCCTGACACAGGCAATCAGCAGCTGACAGAAGAACATAAAACACAAGCTTTGTTTGCATTCTTCATATTTCTTAATAAAACAAAGTATGTCCAATCTAGGAGTGAATAGAAGGTACAGGTCAAGCACCAGAACGGACTGAACCGGCATTAATGTCCAGCTGTTCTGTTTATGTGTCAAAGTGTCCTTGAGTAAGACACTAAACTCCAAACTGTTCAAGGATAGAAAAGCTGGACCAAAAATGGACACAAAATGAACCAAATGTTGAATGTGGTCTGAATGATCTGAGATGGAACTGGTGGTCTTTAACCCCTAAAGATCCACTGTTTTTTTGTGGCAGCTCCTAAATGGTTTTTCCTCCCTATTTAACTTTTCTTTAAGTTATTAATCACCTTTTATAATATTATACTCTATATTTAGGTTTGTTTGTTTGTTTTTTTCAGTGAAAATCATGTTTTATCCTATATTTAATATGCTGGTCATGTAGATCAGGGGTGTCAAACTCATTTTAGTTCAGGGATCACATTCACCCCAATATAATCTCAGGTGGGCTGGACCAGTAAAAGAATAACAGTGAAAAAAGAAAAATGACATTATGATAATCTTTACATCTACAACGTTTCCTTAAAAATGTGAATAACATGAACAACTTGAAATGTCTTATGAAAAACAAGTGCAATTTTAACAATATTCTGCCTCAGTTTATCATTTACACATGTGCATTACAACTTACATTACAATTACAAATACACAAAACATTAAACAACAAGCAGACTATTGGTAAAATTGCATTTAATTCTCTTAAAGGTCCCGTATTATGCAAATCTCACTTTGTGACAGTTTTCTTATAGTAGTGTGTGTTGCAGTAGCCTCATTATGAGGTTGGAATTTGAAAACTGTCTGTTTCCTCCCTGCCTTGCTACACCACAGTTTGTGAAAATGCCTGCTCAAACGAGCGAGTTTGAGTTGGCTCCGTTTATGACGACATAAGCGGATTTAACTCCTCCCCCTGACTGTGCCCCCACCCTGGCAAAGCGAGCCCCGCCCTGGCATAGTACCTCTTGGACAACAAACATGGCGAAGGCGAGACACGCAAGTTGTGGTGTTGTTGGCTGCACACACCAACACGATAGTTTATTTTTGCTCCCCACTTCCGAGCCTCTCCGTAAAAAGTGTCTGGATTCTGTCTGTGATGGTCATGGACCAAACAACATTCCCAAACGCTTGTATGTGTGTCCCCGGCATTTCACGGACGAGTGTTTTTCGAACATGGGCCCATACAGCTCCGGGTTAGCACAAAGACTCCGAATCAAGAAGGACGCAGTACCAACGCTTCGTGACCCAAGTACAAGTGTGGGAGATGTAAGTTCTGATCATTTGTTTGTATCTTTACTGCATAACCCTACATTACGGATAAGCTGGTGGGTGTTGATGTGTACGTTTAACGGTAGCATGGCAGCTAACATAGCTCGGTTACTGCTGCTAACGTTTGCGTCCCCGTTAACATGCAAGAGCTGATGATATGAAGAGACATTCAACAGAACTACTTTGAACACGGGCCTTTTGTGGTTGGCATCAGTATAGTTAGCATCAAGCTTGTTAGCAGCTGCCTGCATTAGTGGTGGCAGGCGTCTTTCCGTGTCAGGTCCACGAACCCAACACAACACCGCCGTTTTCCGTCGGGGCTCAATCACGCCTCAAGGCAAAGAAAGCCAGTGTTTGGAAAGACGTTCTGTCTGAGACATGTGTATTGTAGACGAGAGAGCCATGGCTTCAGTCAACATTAGCGCGTAGTACCGCTAGCGGAAGCCGCGTCCTCTCCCAGAGAGGGGAGGGGGAGTGGGCGTGGACAGATGCGTTCATTTGCGTACCCGGAAGCAGGCCCAGAAACAGCCTGTTTTGAGGAGGGCAGTGAGAGGGACTTTTTCGACCGCTGAAACTCCGAACAAAGATGATTTTGGGGCGAACAAACTTAAATACTTTTACTTTACTTTTTTTGGGCTTCTGAGACCTATATGACGTGACTGAAAAATAGCATAATACGGGACCTTTAAGACATTTCAGGTTCATATTTGCGCCGGTTTTTCACATTTTGTTAATATAAGCATTTTAATGTAATTTTAATGTTTTTTTACGCTAAAAGATGAACTCTGTTGTATCTATGGTACAGCTAAAGGGGATCCTAAAGAAAGAACTCTGCAGTTGTCATTACTTATAGGTTATTATGATAGTATTTTACTGGTCTGACCCAATTGAAATCTGATTGGTCTGTGGAACCTGAATTAAAATGATTTCAACATCCTTGATTGTTAGTATCTTCAGTGTAATTTTTGCATTTCACAAATTCATCCCAGGGGCTGGATTGGACCCTCTAGCGGGCCAGATTTGGCCCCTGGGCCGGATGTTTGACACCTGTGATGTAGATGTTCAAAAAAGGTCATGTTAAAGTTATGGGTTACTAGATCAGACGTAGAGAAAACTGACATTTTCATCAAAATACATCATTAACTGAACATAAAGTGTCTCCATCCACTGTCGTTTATTAAACTCCATGGGTTTTATTGGTGAATCAATGTTGTAGAAGACAATGGTGTTTCCACGTTCACTACAGAGCCTCTGAATGTCCAAATGGGTCATATTAGATGACCATGAAAAAATGACAAACTGCATTTTACACCAATTATTGACATGGATTGATAGGATTAGTGGATCAGAAGTTATTAAACATTTTACATGAGTAGATGCTTTTGGTTGCCAGTGGCTGTTTGGGTCTTTATGGGTTAAATGATCAGAACTGACCTGTAATTCATCATCGCTAAAGGACGGTTTCTTATTGTCCTGACAAATAGACTGCAGCCTTCACCACATGATTTTTCCCCAGGAGCCAGGACAAACCCAGCATGATTCCACTGCAGGTACCAGGGTCTAAATTCAATCAGGGACTTAATTTTACCTCCAAAAAGTACTCTGATAGGGCAGAGCTTGGAGCACTGAACATACCTATTTGTAGCTCTACAATTTGTTTGGGATTTCTGTAGCATCTATCTTTTACAATTTCTCAAATCCAAAGCATCATTCCATTCCAGTCTGTTTTCTCTCTAAACACATGCTTCCAAACCACAACCCCCGTCTGTCCTCCTCTCTCTGTCTCCACGGGTCCTCTCTTTTTGCCTTGAGCTGGATCAGCAGCGTCAGCCTAGCGCCTGTCAGTGGTTGGTCCTCCTCCTATACTAGATTGGATGCAGCATCATCTCTCCCAGTCTCCTTTTCTTTGTCTGCCTGGCTTGTGTGTTAGTCACCCCTGTCTGTGTGAATGTTGTGCTGTGTCAGCCTGAGTGTCCGTCTGTCCCATCCTTCTGTCTGGGTTCCCATGGCTAGAGGTGCCTTGTCCCCGATTGTACCTGAACGCAGCTCATCATCACTCCTCATGCATTTTTTTTTTTTTTTTTCTGTTTCAACATCTGCCTGTCGTGGACGAGGAATCCCGTCTCTCTGGCTGTTCGTGTGGTTTCTGTTTTTTTTTTTTTTCCCCACTACAATTAGGGGTCATAGGCTGTGGTGTTTAGTACTCTGCAAATCACTGATATTTATCTAGATATCATCATCATCATCTTTATTTGTAGACTTGGGAGTCCATTTAAAGACAAACAAGCAAGCAAGCAAATAAAATAAATTTGAAAACACGTTAAGAATACAGACAAGATGTTTGTATATTATAAATAGAATTGATTGATTTGTGAACACTCAAGCATTTTGATTCAACCATCATTTTTGGGGGATGCATGTAGAGGGGTTTTTTGTTTGTTTTTTTAGAAATTGTACTTTGAGATATAATAGAAAGTATAACACAGACACACTGCAAATTATTTGGTTCTTACCAAGATTAAGAAAAAAAAATTAGATAATTTATCTCGTTTAAGAGTTAATTTCTTATTTAAGTGTTCATACATCGAGACATGCTTATTTCTAGAACAATCCTAATTCAAGAATCTTGTCAAGTGAAATTACCGTGCTGCATGGATAGATATTCACTTGTTTGGAGTACCGTCTTCCTCAGATTTAGAGTTTTTCTTGTTTTTTGGACACTTTTTATGCAGTGTAAGGCTTACAGCTGATACAGTTTCTTGTATAGTCACATAAAAGTGATATTTAAAACTGACTTACCTCATTTTTGCAGGTCTTTATATCCCAATGAATGGTCTGAAGGATCCTCTTAGTTCCTGGGGCTAAAGGTTTCAGGTACTTCTGCTGAAAAAAAGGTTTATTGTGACTGAAAGTGGGAGGTAAAGAATGACAGCTCACTTTTAAAATGTTCCTTTATTCTTAAATAATGTCAGGGCAAACGCTGAACCAGACAGTAATAAAGCTGTTCATCTGCGTGTGTTGAAAAGGCTCATTTCAGCTTCTGTATGAAATAATTAACAACTACAGCTACAGTTTTTGCATGTTGCTTGCTCGTTGCTGTATTGATAGCATTCAGTAAATTTAACAAAATGAACTAGACTATCAAGTCACCAACACCCCCAGTGCCAGACTCACCACTGCCTGATGACACACCCGTCAGTGTGACCACAGCAGATGTGAGGATGACACTGCAAAGGCTCAACCCCCGCAAAGCCACAGGCCCAGATGACATCCCTGGGTAGGTACTAAAGGACTGTGCCCACCAGCTGACTGAGGTGCTAACAGACGTCTTAACACCTCGCTCCAACTAGCTTCGGTCACAACCTGTTTGAAGGCTGCTTCCATCATCCCCGTACCCAAGAGCTCCACAGTGACAGGTCTGAATGACCAGTAGCCCTCACTCCGATAGTCATGAAGTGCTTCAAGAAACTGATCATGTCCCAGATTAAAAACTATCAATGTCACTGTGGACCCTCACCAGTACACCTACAGGAAAAACTGCTCCACTGATGACGCCATCCCATCAGTGGTCCACACAGCCCTCACCCACCTGGAGAGCAGAAACTCCTACTGGAACGTTGGAGGCAGTGACCCAATAGCAGGAAAAGATACCACGCACAGGTACAGTCCACAAAAACTCTCACTTTATTCCGGAAACAAAAGCAGGGTTAAGCACACGGGCAGACAGTCCAGGGGGTGGGGGGGTGGTGTTAACCAGTCCAATAAGGGACAGGCAGAGAGTAGTTACCTGATGACAGTTCCAAGTTTATTACACAGAGCCCAGTCCAACAGCAGCCAGGTCAAAACCAGTAGTCCAAAAGAGAACAGATGAAAGTACCAATAGGGAGAAGCAGGCATCCACAGTCGCAAAACAGTCCAAATCATACACAGAAAAAAATCCAGGGGAAAACAGGAAAAAAACCAAAGAGAGCTAGGCATACACAAGGTTTGCACAAGACAATCTGGCAGAGGACACTGGAAAAGACAGGCTTAAATACCCAGTCAATAAGGAACAGGTGAATTCCATTGGCAATCAGGAGTACAGGAAGTAAAACAGGACCCAAGCAGTCACATTCAGATTTCAAAATAAAACTGGAAGTTGTAAATTAAATATAAGAGGATTACAGGATCATTACATCTACATCTGCCTGCTCTTCCTGGATTTCACCTCCACCTTCAGTACCATCATCCCACAGACCCTGGTACAGAAGCTGAACATCCTAGGGCTGAGCCCCTCACTGGAGAACGGGGTTCTGGACTTCCTGACCAACAGACCATAGACTGTCAGGATCCACAATGCCGTCTCCTCTTCCATCACCCTCAGCACTGGCTCCCCTCAGGGCTGTGTGCTGAGCCCCCTCTTGTTCACACTACTGACCTATGACTGCTCTGCAAAACACCAGAGTTGTCATATAGGGAAGTTTGTGGACGATAGCAGCAGTGGGACGCATCACAGACAGCGATGAGTCCAAATACAGAGACGTGGAATATCTGGTGGATTGGTGCAAAGACAACAACCTTTGCATCAATGTGAAGTAGACCAAGGACATGGTGGTGGACTTGAGGAGGGACAGACACCTTCTTCCCCCCCTGCACATTGGAGGAACAGCTGTGGAAGTCTTCCAGCTTCAGGTACCTTGGGGTTCATCTATCTGAGGATTTGACCTGGAGCCACAACACTTCCTGTCTGCTCAAGAAGGCACACCAACGTCTCTACTTCCTAAGGTAGCTGCGACGTGCCAGATTAGGGAGCTCCATCCTGAGGAGCTTCTACAGATGTACAGTGGAGAGCATCCTCAGCACCAACATCACAGTGTGGCACAGCAGCTGCTCAGCTGCAGAGAGGAAGGCACTGCAGAGGGTGGTGAAAGCTGCTCAGACGACTGTGAGGAGCAGCCTTCCCACCACCACAAACATTGTCACCAGTAGATGCAGAAGGAGGGATCTCCGCAACATGAACTCCACCCATCCCACACACTCTCTCTTTGATCCTCTCCCCTCAGGCAGGAGGCTGCGGAGCATCTGGAGTAGGACCACCAGGCTGAGAAACAGCTTCTTTCCAGAAGCTGTAAGACTGCTGAACTCTAATGGTGCTCTGTAGTGCCAATACCCCCACCACCACCACCACCACCACCACCATATACCCTTCATCCCTATATGATGAACACTTTACTTCACAGAATTATGTGCAATACAGTCCAGTGGCCAATCAGACTTCCCCTCCTCACATTTTGCACACATACACAAGTGTTTTTATACAGAGGTCTTTTTTTTATTATACAAATGTCTTTTTTATGTATCTATTGTTTGTTACATAGATTTTATCTAGCTAAATCTGGGATCTCGGGTACCACATTTCATGCCATCACATGTGTAAATGTGTGCTGGTATGAAGATAAAGTTCCTTGAATCCTTGAACAAACAGTATAGAAGCACAAACTGTTAATTTACCACTAGACAAACAGTGTATCCACATGACACATCAGTGTGAATTTTACCACGTAGAGACTCAAGCATCCAATTATAAACACCTAACCAGCTGCTATATTTAGAAAATGTGGACTGTGGCAATGAATCTGAATATTTCTGCTGCAATTTCTTGCAGCCTGTGAAAAAGGGATGGTCATGCTTCACTGCAGCAGGGCTTTGGATTGATGACACACCTGTATAACAGCCTCTTATTTTCACGGCAGCCTACCAGAGCAAAATGCTGAGTTACATATCTCTCCCTAATTTGTACTTGTTCTCTCTTTCCCTTCCCCATCTCTGTGAACATGAATGATATCCAGTTGCATGTTAATCCGCCCTGGATATTAATTACAGTCTCCATTAACATTTAATAAATACTTCCCAGGTGGGCTTGCTGCTGAGTGATCTGAGAGCCTTATCAAATATTAGGCCTTTAATTGGCCTTTCACTCCAATAAATGGCTTTTTAATTAGCGTGCAGTTATCATGCCTCCGCCAACCACAGGGCCGGGATGATCACCACTCACAGATGTGCCCGTTTTGCTGAGTGAGGGCAACTTAATGACCTGAGGTAGGCCGCTCGTTGCATAATACAGTATTCCCCTGCCATGGGAGGAATACTGCAATCTGTGGGTAGCAGGCCACAGCCACTAAGTGATTGTCTGCTTAGAACATGGAGATCTAGTGGTATGGAAAGGATTGTCAGCAGGACTAAAATACTGTACAATACTGTTCACAGATACAGATAAACTTCATTTTTCCCCAGGGTGAAAGTCTTTGTCCATCAGCTAAAGGAAATAAAAGAACAGTGTTCAGTTTAGAGTGCAGGTGTTGTACAGTGTGATGCAGTGGGGATGAAGGATGTTCTGTAACGTTCAGTTCTGCGTCACAGAGATGAGAGTCGTCCACTGCGGCTGCTTCTCCGGTTGATATGTATGGATCTGCAAACACACTCATGGCAGAGTAAACCTAACTGCACACAGTCGCAGTCACATGCAGGAATTTTATTGTAATTTTCATGCCTTTGACCAATGTATTTTACATAAAGTACAGACAGGAAGTGGGTTGTAGCAAATGATGGAGGGAACTGAAATGAGAAGGAAATAGCCCAGAAAGGACAAAAATATTCAGTAGGATGAAGAGTTCTCTTTTGGTTTCCTTCTTGACACAGTGCTGGGAGTATATACGTACATAATAGTGTTGCCTAATTACAAAAAATACATGTTAATATGATCAGTTACATTTATTAATGAGGAAAAAACTGTTACTAATATGGACGTAGGGCAAATTACTACACTAAAATGCTGGTGAATGTAAAGAGGTTTCTGTGGGTGAACAGACAAACATCTTTCAGCATTGGAATTTCAACAATATTTTCCCTCTAAAACCATAAAAAAGAATTATTACTCTCATATTATGCATTTTAGATAAAATGTAGTTTGTTTGTTTTTTTCAATGAAGTAAAACAAGAAAAAGTGAAAGCAGAACTAAAATATTTACATCATTTAATTTATTGCTGACAGGGTAACAAGTAATCTGTATCCTGTAACATATAGATTAACCCTTTATGTATGAATATATTCAACAGAAACATAACTAAAGTAAAGCACCTACATTCAAATTGTCTTTAAAAAAAAATAAAGGCAAAATTCTTGTGATTTATTTATATTTAATAGCTAATAGCTCCACCCACAAAATTCCAGCAATCATATCCTGGGTCTAAAAACCATTAGTGTTCTTATTTCTAATTTTTTCTTGCCTCACTCTTTCTCTTAGCATGTCTGAGCAAAGCGGGTCCTTTTCCAGTTGGATCAGTAGAGCCTCTTTCTCCCACTGGGGCTGTTGGGTGTGATGCAACACTCAAATGTGAATCACTGCCATATCCGGACTACCACCAATTATTATGCACACACATACACCCAGGCATAAATGCACACACTTACACCGACATGCAAGAAAAACACAGTGGGAGAGAGTGACGGCTGCCGCAAACACTTAAAATCACAGTCACAGAAAAACACTTTCACACATACACATACTCACGCATACGTAAATCGCTCCAAGTTGTAAGTGTCTTATGAACATCAGGATCTGAGTCAAAGCACAAGAGTATTCTTTTACAACATCTATCCAATGGACATTTCATCCAGTTGTACATTGATAGGATGTCCCACCACTAATGGGATTTCTTATGATTTTATGAAGGTAGGGAAACTAACAGCAAAGCATTTGATTTTCACACAAACAGCACTGTTTCTCTGTATTGATCAGATCAATGAAACGCATGATGATGAACATCATGGGATACTTCAGTCTTCTTGACAACAAGTACGCTACATAATTTAAAGTATTGATTTTCTCTTGATGGAACTCTTGCATCTAAAACTTTCTGATGAATGTTCTAGTGTTAACTACTTTCGAGAAATATATTTTTCTTCACTGTAAACTAATGGCTTTGTTTTTTTGTGTGCATTTGTCTGTGTATAGTTTCCTGCCTGCCCTTCACTTCTGTTTGTCATCTCTCCTCCTTTTTTTAGATACAGAGAGCAATAGCGGACCCCTGAAGAGGCCTTTCCAACACTGAAGCTTTTTTTTTTAATAGAACTTTATTTCAAAGAATACAGTTAACAAAGAAGAAAAAGTACAATCGACAAGGCCACATGACTCTACTACAATATTAACATACAAACAAAAACAGACAAATATATAGGGATTCTTTAGCATTTGCTCTCTGTAAAACATTCTTCATACAGTTTGACAGTCTTATCACATTTGGGGGAGTCTATAAGCTTAGTACTGCATATGTAATGTTCAAATTGGACAGAGTTTATTTTTACTTTTAATATCTGTATTATTGTTATGAAATGGACAGAGTCTATCCTTGATATGTATAGCATTTTTGTGTTTTGTGCTTAGTCAGAATTTAGTCTGATATGTATAGGATTTTTGGGTTACTTATGGGATCTGACATGGGAATTTAGGTTAGGTAGAAGGATGGGGTAAGGGGGCGGGAGATTATAAGTTAAAGTTCATCTCGCTCCTTTTCGAATGTTTTCCTTTCTTTCGATATAAATCTTTTTGTTGTTTGGTTTTAATGTTATATTCAAAATAAATAAACAAACAAACAAATTCAGCCAGGAGTCTGTGTAAACTGGGGGTCATTTTCAACACTCTGCATTTATGGATATGGAATTTACCAAACATTATTAATAAGTTAATGTACTCAGTGCAGCTCATTGGTGAATAATGTATGTAACAGACTTACAATCAATTACAAGACGCTGCAGCATCTCAATCATTCTTACTTCAATCAGAGGCCTCGTCCTGATCATCATCACAAACATCAGTTTTTTACTGTCATAAATAAACACTCATTTCATGTATTTGAGGTTGTGGTCCTTGCATGTTAAAGATTATTTAAAAATGTGCACCTTCACTATTTACTATTGATTACTTCCCTGACAGTTTCTGCAAAACCTGCCTTTCACAACCAACCTGTGGTTGTTATCAGACAGTTAAAAGTCATGAACAAACTGTGGTCAACAAGGCTGATATTTTGGAATCCAGGTGGGACAACTACACAATGATGTGAAAAGTCAAAGTAATAAATCAGTTAGTTTAAACTCAACTATACAGTGTTGTTGTTTTTTTTTTTTATTATTATTAAGAAAAGACCACTGACCTTATGTTGCTGACTAATGTGTTAACACTTCTGTCTTGGATTTCTGCAGCGTAACAGACCTTCAGAATGTTAAATTAAATTGTCAATGCATAAGTTTAGTTTGACATCAGCAACAATGACACATTCAGACAAGTTTCCCTTTGGGTTAAATCCTGTCTAGTGTTGTTTGTGTTGCTGTGAATCTGAAAAAAGCCTTGATGCGTTAACAGATGTTCCGTCTCTGTCACATTTCCTTTGTTGATGTTAGATGAAAGTCCAGGCTGTAATGGAAAACATTCAGAGATAGATTCACAGTCAGCTGTCGCAAAGTTCAGAGTCACTTCCCAAATGTCAGTGAGTTTAGACCAATGTCAACCAAACCCCAAAATCTGCAGAGCATGGGACATTTTTCTATTGTTTTGTTCTGTTTTGTCATCCCCTTTTTTTTGCCAAAAGGAGTTTGTCTTGTGTTCACAAACAGGGTACTTTTGGGATGGTGAGAGTGTAAGAATATTCAGAGGGTAAAAGAACAGTAGAGTTCATTCAAACATACAGGTCAGACTGGCTTCAGAATGATAAGAGCTCCCTCTAGAGGCTAACTGGTGCTACAGAACACAGCCAGTTAACTCCTACCTACCATTTTTTCTCATTTTGTTCTCCAGTCTTTGAAGTTACGACACACTGTTTGGGCTTGATGGACTCTATAAACTAAGTCTTACCACGCACCAGTTGTTGACTCTGTTGAATCACAGGTGGTCCAAAATGCTGACATCAGCTGACACCTGCCTCTCTGGGGTCTGGTGACTTCAGCGATGGTGAGCTCATGCAATGAGAGCATCATCTGGTGCATTGACCTTTTTTCTTTCCCTTCTGCTAAACTACTCACCTCCTTCCTTCCCCTTTAAAAAAAAAAAATCCGCCTTTGACCTCCGGCTCCAAACCCACACCATTTCCGAGTCCTCTTCTTACCTCACACCCATCACAACACACACAAACTGCCTCTGCTTCCCCTGCACTCAACCGTTTTCTCCAGCAGCTCTTAATGTAGTCTGAGAACTTGTCTACACTGTCAGTCAAACTAACCGTCTTTTCCATTTATTAGCCTTGAAGGAAGGAACATGCTTTTGTGTTTGGCATTTTCCTGTATCCTCTTTAAGTACGGGGTGCTGAAGAGTGCACACGCACGCACACTTTAAATAATTTACACTCCTATAAATGTTAATGGAGCCCTCAATTACATTAGTGGCTCAACCTATAAGTCTTTTCCAAACTGTCTTCTTTCCATAATGAACAACAGCGCCATGTATATTTGATCTGAGAGAATGTATGTGACATACTGAATGAAAATGGATTGTCAGTCTGCTCTGAAAACATATTATAAGCTCTCTTCTTCTACAATAATAACATCTCATATGGCATTTCTTGGGCTTTTTTCAGATGAGCTTTTAAACTTTTTAGCATTTGTCCTTAAGCCATAAAGACCCAAACCACCACCGATGATAAAACCATCTACTGGTCTGAACTGTTTAATCCCTGTTGATCCACTAATCCTATCAATACATGTCAATAACTGGTGTAAATACAGTTTGTCATCTTGTCATGGTTATCAGATATGACCCATTTGGACGTTTAGAGGCTCCGTAGAGAACAGTGAAACATTGATTCACCAGTAAAACTCATGGAGTTGGATAAATGACAGTGGATGGAGACACTTGTTTTATTTTCACTGAGTGATTTTTTTGGCTGCAAAACTCACCTTTTCTTCAGTTTATTTCTGTTTTGATATAACAATCTTTGAATTATCTGTGAGTTTCCATGAATATCTAAATAAAATATAGGAAATTAAATACAGGAAAATACATGATATACAGTAAAAATTGCAAAATGTAGAGCATAATATACAATTAATGGTGATAAATCACTAAAGAGATAAATAAATAAGTAAATAAATTCATCTATGAACTGCCACAAAAGTAGCACTGGGTCTTTATGGGTTAATAATATAAGATCCAGCCTCTTTTTGTGGGAAACTGAAGCCTGTCTTTTCACTCTGAGTTCATTTTTCTGTCTTCTTTTCTGTGGCGTCTTTCCCTCCACCCCTAGGCTGCCCCTTCCTGGTCCCATGTTGTTCTTAACTCTCCCACTCTGGTCTTTCATTCATAATTCATTCTAAATAAACAGACATGTCAGAGTCACTCACATGTGTGGATGTCCCCTCGCCTCCTCCTCCCTCCTCGTTCCCTTAAGGGAGGTCACGTCTCATAGGTGTACAGTGAGGGGAGTTGTGGGATGCAGTTGGCAGCAACAAATAAAAACTGCACATTCAACATGGGAAAAATCAATTCTTCTGTAACTCCAGAGTCAATATGTACAAAAAAATCTTTAAGCTGAAACCTATTTCTAAAGGAAATAATTGAGCTTTCATCAAAACTGGAACAAAATTTACCAAAGGAATGGTATCTGTGGTATTTTGTAAAGTAAATACTTACTCAAAGAAGAAAAGTAGCTGTTATTAGACATTTTACAAGAGCTGTGAGATCAATTCTATTTATGATGTGCATGTCAAGGTGTGAATAAAGAAGTGTTTGAACCATACTAACACACTCAACTTCACGTCATCCCTTGTGGCTTTAAGACTGTCAATAGAGGCCGTCAGCAAGAGCGATTTCCTCGTCTGTTGGTCTACATGTAAATCTAATTTCTCTCTTAAGGCATGGAGGGGATAAGCTGCTGCATCGGCTCGCTCTTGAATTGCATACATGCATAAATAAACACGCACACTTGCACCTCATCTACCAAATCCCAATTTTCCAGGTGCAGAGGTCTGTAGAATGGAGTCAGAGCCACTCGTAAGGAAACAGTATTATTTTCTATCAGCACTGTGGAGCGTCGGAGCTATTATACCATCTTCCAGTACTGTGCACATACAAATGGAGTTTACCACTTGACAGGGAAAGCGATGGGGCCTGAAACGCACAAGGGTATGAGTGGGATCGTGCTCCATCAGCAGCAAAGTAAGTTCATTTTCATATTCCATACAGAATATGCTCCACTTGTGTTGCAGTGACATAATAGAAAATGACTAAGTGCACACTTCACAAGCACATTATACAGCATTTGCAGTTAAAAGCTCCCAGCATGTCAACATGTGTAGAATTTCATCTGGGCCGTTTATCATTGGATTAAAGCCTCTGTAACATATCGTCTATAGATGAAGACTTAATAAATATATAATGCAAATGGACAGCATAATAAAGCCATCTGGAGTATATAAAGTTGGATGAACTGTATCCAGCCTCACCTGGGTGGGAAGAATAAATGCTAAGAATAAACGATACCCGGGCAATGCTTTGCTTGGTTCTCTCAGCTCTTTCCACCCACTGTAAGCAGGAGAAAACTGGATTTATTCAGACAGGTAATACACACAGTGACTCAGAGTGTATACTGTGTGTGTGTGTGTGTGTGTGTGTGTGTGTGTGTGTGTGTGCGTGTGTGCGTGCGTGCGTGTGTGTGTGTGTATGTATGAAATGGGCTCCAGAGGCTTTTCCTCTCACACAAAGCAAATATCTGTCCAGGAATAAGATATTGATTTGTCATTTCCCAGAGCTGAAGCTGAGTACACAGGCTAAGCAGAAGTGTGACCGGTGCTCTCTGATAATTGTTGTCCAGTAGCAACAACAACAGCTGCAACAGCAGAGTTTTTTTGTTGTGTGTATGTGTGTGAAATTATTTAGCAAACTCACACATGGATCCTTCATCACTCATATTGCTTCAGTTTAATACGGGTACCTCTAAAAACACACACACATCTCTGTGTGCAATGATTCTTTTCTGCTCCAACAAGATGATCAAATATTTATTCCCATGTTTACAGCATTCCAGTTCCCCAGTATAAACCGCACTCGCTGCATCGACATGAATTTTTTAGTTTTTTGTTTTGAGGAAGAGAGTCTAAGAGCTCATTTAGTATACAGTTTAATGACTGAGACGTTTGAGCCCATCCAAAGACATCACCTCATGATGAATATAGATGTTTGTATGTGTGTATGTATATACATATGTGTATGTATGTGTGTATGTATATATGTATGTGTGTGTATGTGTGCGTGTGTGTAGGCATGAGTGTATGTGTGTGTGGATATATGTACATACGTATGTATGTATGTATGTAAGTGTGTGTGTACGTATGTTTGTGTGTATGGATATATGTATGTATGTATGTGTGTGTGTATGAGTGTAGGTGTGTGTGGATATATGTATGTATGTATGTATGTATATATAGGTGTGTGTGTGTGTGTGTGTGTGTGAATGTAGGTGTGTGTGGATATATGTATGCATGTATGTATGTGTGTGTGTGTGTGTGTGTGTGTGTGTGTGTGTGTGTGTGTGTGAATGTAGGTGTGTGTGGATATATGCATGTATGTGTGTGTAGGTGTGTGTGTGTGTGTGTGTGTGTGTGTTTGGATGTATGTATATGTGTATGTATATGTATATATGTATGTAGGTGTGTAGGTATGTATATGTGTATATGTATGTATGTGTTTATGGATGGATGGATGGACGGACAGACCGATAGATAGATAGATAGATAGATAGATAGATAGATAGATAGATAGATAGATAGATAGATAGATAGATAGATAGATAGATAGATAGATAGATAGATAGATAGATAGATAGATAGATAGAGGTGTGGTGAGTAGAATAGAATAGAATAGAATAGAATAGAATAGAATAGAATAGAATAGAATAGAATAGAATAGAAAGGCTGCATATAAAAACTCACACAAAAATTGAAAAAGAGTTTTATACTGATGAAGGGTGAGTATTGCATTATCCGTGACACTAATACAAAAATATGTATTGATATCATTTTCCTTCTCTGCATTTCAGAATCCTCCTAAATCCCCATAAACTTACCCAGGAAAGGGGAGGGCGGATATTCTTTTAATTCACCTGTACCTCCACCAGATGGCGCCACATGCTCACAGCCCGGTCGGAGTCATGCAGTTCAACATCCAGCCACTAGGGGGAAGCACAGGTACTTCCACTGAGTCAAACTGCAGATGATGAAGAAGAACAGCAGCTCCTTCAGCCGCCTTGGAGGAACTGAAGGTACGTATTGATTTACTGCTTCTGTTTTCCTCTCAGACTAACTTTAAGGAACTGGTGAGAGGCTTTTGGAGTACTTTTAGTTACATATTGAAGTACTCTGAGGGAGTGAATGTGCAGGATACAACTGGATCTTAAAGAAGTGCATGAAAAAAGTGTAGGAATGTCTTCAATAGGATAATCTATGAAACAGTTTCATTATATACGTGTTTGTTTTGACATGAGGACCACAGCTCTGCAGGTACACCCAGGACACAAACATACATGGTACTGGCATCAAAGCTCAGTTTGTGCAACATTACACCCTGTTTACTCCGCTGTTGATGAGATTAAAATAGATGAGTGTGTTTTCTCTCCATAAACAGACATTTGCAGCATCAGGACCTACACCTGCTGAAACACACACTGGGACTTATGCCTGTTCACTAAAATAAAAAATAAAAAAAAAGTTAAGAATCAGAATAAATCAATAGCATTTCAGTGTGAGGCTCTGCAAAAACAGCAATTTAGGATCTCACATACCTGTAGATAAATGCATTATATCAACTAAATTGAATGGCACATTAGATTTTCACATCATTTAATGGATGCAAAAACTTAGCAGCAGTAGTATAATTTCACACATTAATGGCCAAACATACCAAATAACACAGTGCTATTACATTATACTTAATGTGCTGTAATTATTGTGGCTGTTTTCAGTGTCTTGGACTTAAAGAATAAAACATTACACTAAAAAAAATCCATTAAAACCAACATACTAAGGAATTTGGTGAGACAGTTTTGAATGTACTGATGTCTTGAATGGTGTTGAGTTATAAATGATGAATTACATCAGCAAATGATGACAGATATTATATTGTATTAAGAAACTGATTTCACTGGTCAGTAGGAAATTACCATTAAATAAACATTCAGGCATTTTGATAAACTGATTGTTAAAGGAGGTTTTTCTTTCTGCTACTTTTCATTTGTAATTCGGACATTATGCTGAAATGTAAAAGCAGATTTTCTTTTTATTATCATGAATGAAAGAAAGTTAAATAAGCTACATTACTTTTTCCATTAACTTGAATTCAAGGCAAAATATTTTCTAAAACTGTATTCCTTACATAACATCAGCCTATATATTACTGCAAGCAAACAACACTTTTTGTAGTTTTCTCCAGTTTCAAGACAAATGAATAAGATTAAATGATAAAAAAAAAAAAAACATTTTCACAATTTTCAGGAAGCAGTGTACAGGGTGGGGAAGCAAAATTTACAATATTTTGAGGCAGGGATTGAAAGACAGTGTATGACCAATTAGTTTATTGAAAGTCATGAGAATTTATTTGCCACAAGAAAATTGACATAATAGAAAATGTTTTTATTCTATGTGTCCTCCTTCTTTCTCAATAACTGCCTTCACACGCTTCCTGAAACTTGCGCAAGTGTTCCTCAAATATTGGGGTGACAACTTCTCCCATTCTTCTTTAATAGTATCTTCCAGACTTTCTCGTAATAGTTTTGCTCATAGTCATTCTCTTCTTTCCATTATAAACAGTCTTTATGGACACTCCAACTATTTTTGAAATCTCCTTTGGTGTGACGAGTGCATTCAGCAAATCACACACTCTTTGACGTTTGCTTTCCTGATTACTCATATGGGCAAAAGTTTCTGAAAAGGTATAGATAATAGTGTTAGGTATGATTATGACATCAATATATGTTTGGTTTCAAAACAATTGACGTAGTGCCTGCTGAGAAAAAAACAACTAAATGTTCATTGTAAATTTTGCTTCCCCACCCTGTACACTCTTGCTCATAAAGTTGGAATCATTTCATTTTCAGGCTCATTCCACTTTATACACATCAGTATAAAACAGTCCAAAACAAATAAAACGTTTAAAAAGATGTACAAATTAACTATTATTCAAAAATATAGAGCTCAGGATTGACTAAAGAAAATACTTGTTTAAAAGACTAGGATCAATATTGGTATTTGAGATAAGGACATGATTTACCTGAATAAAAATTAAATATGTATTCTCTTCTGTTGTATATTTAGCAATGATGACATTGGATTTTTTTTTTTTTTTTCCTTTGGTGGAAAGATTGTGTTAATTGTAAATAGGGTTAGGCAAAATAAGTCTTTACTTATTTAACTAGCCTAAACCCTTTCAGTCGCATTGTATATGGAACAATGGATATGTTGTTTTTGTTTCTTGTTTAAAGTAATTAACGACCAAATAAACAACTACTACTACTACTACTACTACTGGTAATCACCTTTAACCAGGTACAATGATCACATACTGAGTCCCAGTTACACTTTATCTATCAAGAATAAAGCACACTGTCACAATCATTTCATGAGAAGAGGTAAAAATATTTTATTCCGTCTTTATGGGCAACAGTGTAGTTAATACAATATATTACCCAGCATTAACTGTGGTGAATACTGAGACACTTAAACAGACGTGATCCATTCTGTTTTTATAAATGATAAAAGACAAAAAGAGAAGGATTAAAGAGATTGTAGAAGTCATCATCCCTGCTTTCCAGGTGCTGATCTGTGGAACAGCCAGTCATGTCTGGAAAACTATGGAAACACATCGAGGTGCTACAGAGCCATAAGGCCAAGCTGATAGACATTCTCAGCAGTGACGCAGACTTTGTGCTGCAGCATGCAGACTCTCGCTTTCTGCTGTCTCCTCAAGGCTACAAGCAAATCAAAGCATGTCGTAATCCTAGTGAAAAGGTGACGGACCTCTTAGATCATGTCATATCAAGAGGGCCTGATGCAGCACACGGGCTTCTGGAGCTACTGAAGGATAAGGAGCTGCAGGAAAACTTTCCAATGCTTGATTTTATTAAGAACGTGCAAGTCAACACACAGTCTTCAGGTAGGACAAATCACCTTTGTAATTTATACATGTTCATCATTATAGCCTTTTGTCCTCTCCTGAACCATTTCTGTATTTGGTATAATTGTTTTTCTTTGCTTAAAAGCAGAAAAAGAAACATCTAGACAGCAAAAAAGACCTTTGGATTCAGAGGATACCATTCCACCCAAAAAGGCCTGCAGAAGAGGTAAGTTACTCTCAAATTAAAGTTATTTTCTTAACCCATGAAAACCCAGTGCTACTTCCAAAATAGTTTTTTCTCTATATTTGACTTTTTTAGGTGATTTATTACCATTTATTATAATATTATCCTCTGTATTTTGTGTTTTTTTCAGTTTAAATCATATATTTTCCTATATTTAATTCAATGATAATGTAAATGTTCATAAAAACTCAGATTAAAGTTGAGTAACTTTTTCATTAAAATATATCATTAAACTGAACATAAAACAGATGTTTACAACAGCTGTTATTTATCAAACTCCATGGGTTTTACTGGTGAATCAATGTTGTAGAAGATGATGGTATTTCCACGTTCAGTTCAAAGCCTCTGAACGTGCAAATGGGTCATATTTGATGACCATGAAAAGACGACAAACTGCATTTTACACTAATTATTTACATGTATTGATAGGTTTAGTGAATCAATAGTTATTAAACAATTCAGATCAGTTGATGGTTTTAGTTAACAGTTGATGTTTGGGTCTTTATGGGTTAAACCAATTTTGTAGTGATGATCAACTTTCTTATATGTCCTTGTTTCACTGCACAGGCTCTCATTTGGTGACTGAGAAGCAGCTGATGACTGTGGCTCGTGCTACTGGACGATCATGGAGAGAGATTGGCATATTGGCGCTGGACATCCCCTCAGTGAAGCTGGACGAGATTATGGAGGACCATTCGAGGCATGTGGAGCGAGTATTCGAGATGCTACGTTGCTGGCGAAACCGTCAGAGGGATGAAGCCACCGCTGCCCGCCTTCACTCCCTGCTCAGTCATGAAGACTTGGCGCTACCAAAGGACAGCATTGACTTCCTGTTGGAGACTAGTTAACAAATGTACTTAGAATGAAAACCTCAAAAAGTGAATATTTTTAATGGAAATTGGTGTAATCTTGTTTTATATAAAGTCATTCCATATGAGGAAAAACTCTTTCAGTCTTGGGAACATTGACGGACCCCATAGTTTTATTTTTTACACTTATTGTTCTCTCACACATGGGGAGAATGTGATGTTATTCCTTGTAATGGGGTCTTGGAATTCACTGGATAAAAAGGTAGAAAGAAATGGACCAAAAAATGATATGATTTGTGCCTATTTCCAGTGAGTTCATGTCTCATTTTACCAGTCAGTATAGTATTAAAAATGGAGTAGAAGCTTTTGTATCACTGAGTACAATGTCTTCTGTTCAGGGACAGTTATCTACTTTTATTCTGAATTCAACAACAATAAAATCAAGGACATATTTTGCTATATTTAATAGATTTGTTGGTCTTTTTATATTTGCAGCATTCATTTTATTGTACATATCAAGTAAAAAAAGACAATCAAATGAGCAGTGCTTATTTCATTTGAATGTAAAAATACTGTTGTTCTGTCTTTGTATATTTTTTGATATATAACAGAATAAATATTCCATCTTGTTAAAGGAGCTGTGTCTTTTGCTGAATGTGCACATCAGACTAAATGCACTTTGTATTATATTGCATCAGTGTCTCTGACATGGTTTATAGAGTTAATGTAACTATACAATGGAGGGTAGATAAGCAGATTGCATTACAACATTACACACTATAAACCACTAATACAGCAGCATACCGCTTTAGTTTTCCCAAAAGAGTACATCTAGAGAGTCTTATGTTGGAAGAAGGACTTAAGTGGTCTAAATCTAATGCAAACATAATGAAACACAAAATACTATAGTTTCAAATACAACAAAAATATACACATCAGATATAGCACATATCACATTTTGGTTATATAATGTAAATACTGTAGAATGAGTTTAATTTGGTATAGGCCTGTTTCGTTCATTGTTCTGGCTTGAAGTCTAAAGACAGGAGTGAGTATTTAAAATGTTATGTTAAGTTATTTGATGATGAGAAATGGGGGTGGGATTAAATAAGTTTTTCTTCTTCCCACTCCTTTTCAAGTATAAATGACTGATTTTGAAATTTTGCATACATTCTGTGAATGCTCGCAAAAAATAAATAAATGGGTGAATGAATGAATAACTATGCTATTGCCTCTCCAGGTGACCTTAAGTGGGTATCTTGTGCTAGTGGGACAAACATTAACACAGTTTCATAGAGTGTACAAAGGTTAATGTGTCACTGAGTATGTAGCCACTTTCTGACCTCTACCTTGTTAATACTTGTTCGCAGAGGAGTCAAGATTAATCCAAAAGGCAAATATGGCAAACATGTCCTCATTCTCATGTAAGTACAGCTGACTACAAGTCTGTTTTATTTGTAATTGTTATTACCTTGTTCCCCGAAAGGGAGGCAAGGAGTATTGCTTTTGGTTCAGTTTGTTTGTTTGTTTGATTGTTAACACTCTAGCAGCAAAACTATTGATTGAATTCATACCAAATTAGGTTTATAGATTGCCAGTGACCAGAATAGATGTCATTACATTTTGGGAAACGTTGGTCAAAGTTCAAATTTTTAATGAATTTTTAAAATCTTTTTTTTTCCCATTTACTTATAATGGGCAAAATTTCAAATGTCTGTAGCAGCAAAACTACTGATTGAATTCATACCAAACTGTGTTCATAGATTGCCAGTGACCCAGAGTAGGTGTGGTTCCATTTTGGGAAAAGTAGATCAAAGTTCAAATTTTCTATGAATTTTTAAAATCTTTTTTTTCTCCCATTTGCTTATAATGACTGAAATTTCAAATGTCTATAAGAACATCAATTTTGCTTCAATTTACTTCAAACTTGGCACATATACAGAGGCAATTAATATGCTGACATCATCACACACATAGATATGATGACATCAGCTGGATCGATGCTAAAATAAACTACTATACATGTGAGGGGCGGGGTTTGTTGTGCCTGGCACCACTTGTTTTTACATTGTTACTCATGTTATTTAACCTCTAAACAACAGCAGACCTTCATGACCTGAATGAGCCCATCATCAACCACTCAGAGGGGCAACTGTTTCTGAGCGAAGCGTTCAAAATTATAGTGGAGGAGGTGCTCTGCAAGGGCACCGACGTCAACGAGAAGGTCCTTCCAGAAGTTTTATTAATAATCTTACAATATTAAGATGATTGTTTTGATCAGAGTTGATAACCCATGTTTTCATCTGCAGGTTTGTCAGTGGAAGGAGCCAGAGGAGCTGGCAGCGCTGTTGGACCTGGAACTGAGGGAGACCGGAGAACCCCAACATCAGCTGCTACAGAGAATAAAAGATGTAGCCAAGTACAGCATAAAGACAAGTATGGAGGACTTACAGAGACAGTAGAGCACAGGTGTCAAACACGTGGCCCGGGGGCCAAATACGGCCCGCCAAAGGGTCCAATCCGGCCCCTGGAATGAATTTGTGAAATGGAAAAATAACACTGAAGATATTATCAGTCAAGGATGTTCAATCTAAAGTGGGTCAGACCAGTAAAATACTATCATAATAACCTATAAACAATGAAAAAAAAGCTAATTTTTCTTTTGGTTTTAGTGCCAAAAAAGTAAAATTACACAAAAATGCTTACATTTACAGACTGGCTTTTCACAAAAAATCTGAACAAACTGAAATGTCTTAAGAGAGGTATGTAGTATTTTAACAAAATTCTGCCTATTATTAAATGTTTTGTGTATTTGTAGATCCACTGTGATCTGTACATTCTGATGCACATGTATAAATGATAAACTGAGGTGTAATATTGTTAAAGTTACACTGATTTTTCTTAAGAATTTTCAGGTTGTTCATATTCATGTTATGTTTAAGTACGGTTCGAAGATGTAAACATTTTAATTACGGAATTTTACTTTTTTTCACTCAAAAACATAGAGAAAACTTTGGAGTTGATATTATTTCTAAGTTCTTATCCTATTATTTAAATTATTTTATTGGTCCGGCCCACTTTATAACATATTAGGCTGTATGTGGCCCCTGAACTAAAATGAGTTTGACACCCCTGCAGTAGTGGAAGACAGACTTATGAGTCAGGAATCATTCCTTATGAGATGTTTGTTTTTTATTTCAGGTCACCCACGGTTTTTTAACCAGCAGTTTGGTGGGGTTGACTATCACTCCTTGGCTGGTCGGTTCCTCAGTGAGACTCTCAACACTAACCTGTAAGAAAAGGCATAAATGTTTTATAATCAGACAGATAAGTACACAGGAGAGAAACACAAACATCAGTCAGATTTACAGCTCAGTTATTATTATCTGCTGCCTCTGTTTCATAGTACAAATATGACAGTTTTAGTCCTTCAAACCTTTACAACACCTGTATTTGGGACACAGCTAAAGGAATAACACACCTTCAAAAACATCAGAGCAAATTGCAAGTAGGATCTATCCTTTAGATTGAATTGGTGATTGAGATTTACATTGTCACCTGAAAAACCTAAAGCTATATTTACTGACCAAATAACAGTAGTATTTAGAAAATGATAACTTACATGTAGTCAGCCTACATTTGCTTATGTCTGTGTTTTTGTCAAAGTGACATAATAACATATTTAAACAGTTAAAAATCAAACCAGTTCTTAGTAGACTCATTAAAAGAACCATCACCAGCACTGACCCAGAAGTAACATCAAAATTTATCAGAAATGTATTATATTCTACAAGATAATAACATGTTTGTAGCCTTGCTTTCCTGTGAGAACAATCGAGTTCTTGTTTTGTTACATTGCTTTTGAACCCATAGATCAGAGGTGAGCAATACAATCTACAGAGACACTTTTACCCCGAAAGAGAGACAACAAGAGGTGCCAGGCACAACAAACACCTCCCCTCATGCGTATTGTAGCTTATTTTGGCATCGATCCAGCTGATGTCATCATGTCTATGCGTGTGGGGATGTCAGCATATCAATTGCTTCTTATGTGCCAAGTTTGAAGTAAATTGAAACAAAATTGATGTTTTTACAGACATTTGAAATTTCAGTCATTATAGGTAAATGGGAGAATTTTTTTTTAAAGAAATTCATTAAAAATTTAAACTTTGACCTACTTTTCCCAAAATGTAATGAGATTTTATTTTGGGTCATTGGCAATCTATAAACCCAATTTGGTATGAATTTAACCAATAGTTTTGCTCCTACAAGCATTTCAAATTTCGCCCATTATAAGTAAATGGGGGGGGGTTAAAAATTCCTAAAAAATTTTAACTTTGACCTACTTTTCCGAAAATGTAATCAGATCTATTCTGGGTCACTGGCAATCTATAAACTCAATTTGGTATGAATTCAACAAATAGTTTTGCTGTTAGAGTGTTAACAAATAAACAAACCAAATCAAACTGAACCAAAAACAATACCCCTTACCTCCACTTTGTGGGGGGCGGGGTAAAAATCTATCTGGAGCTGCAAAACAATATTTAACTCACTCTAGGCTTTTTACCTCAAGGTGGTTTGTCAGTTTGTGATTGCTCACATTTTAACATCCCAGACAATCATCACAATAAAGCAATATTTGGTGCATTTATAAAGTCATACATGGAAACTAGAAAAGCACTGTGAGAGCACAGACGTCCACCAAGACAGATCTGCCCCCCCCCGATCACCACCAAAATTTAATAATTTGTTCCTTCTGCCAGTATCAACATTTCCTGAAAATTTCATGAAAATCCGTCCATAACTTTTTGAGTTATCTTGCTAACAAAAAAACATGCAAACACACAAAGCAAAGTGATCACAATACCTCCTGGCAGAGGTAATAAAGACAAAAGTTGATATTTTTGCCGTAGACTAGTATGTGTAGGAGTTTGCTAGAGATAGACTATCAACAAATGCAAATGGAGTTAAGCCATCAAGTTGCCAGGCAGTTATGTAGCTTGTGACACATTGTGGTTCATTAAATGTTAAGAATAGGTTTAATGCTGTGTATGTGTTGCACATTTTTACAGTTGATCAATGTAAAAATGGCTTTCGACCAACAACAATAGCAACATTCAAAAATGATTTCCTATGTTCCTTATTTTTAACAAAGCCACTGGTGAAAAATCAGTACATCTGTAAATGTGTTTTTTTCAGTGGACAGGAATGGTATGAAATTTTTGTCTCCAAAGTACCAAAGCTGTCATAAAATGGAAACTCCTCATGAAATATTGGACGGTCTGTGTGTGTGTTATGCAGCTTCACTTATGAAGTGGCCCCGGTGTTTATTCTGATGGAGAGCGAGGTTTTGCGAGGGCTGCGTCTGCTGGTGGGCTGGACACATGGTGACGGTCTGTTCTGTCCTGGGGGGTCTACGTCTAACATGTACGCCATGAATCTGGCCCGTTACCAACTCTTCCCAGAGGTCAAAAGCCAGGGGCTGTGGGGTCTACCGCGACTAGCCATCTTTACGTCTCCAGAGGTAAGGATTGGGAATTGAAATGGAAATTTACACTTTATCAGATGATTACTGGTTACCAGTGTAGGCCAGCAGAATAAATGCATCAGTGACTTAAAATATTGAATATATAGAATATATGATATAAATCTGAAGGGGCTTGTTTTTGGTCAAACATATTCCGCTTTCATAATAAACTCTGTCCGCTAAATAAAAACATTAAGCAGGAAGTCTTTCACTCAGATCTCTGTTCTGATGCTCACATTAAGGATGTTGTTTAGTGTCATTTCTTTCAGCTAAAGAAAATGCCTTAAATGTGTTATTGTTTGCATTAAGCTGCATAGACTATTATAACACTTTTATATCGCTCTTCACCAACACCACCATTACGTATGATCAGATTAGTTCACTTCCTGCTTTATTCTGCATTGATTTTCAGATTTTACTGATCATTTTAAGGCTTCAAATGGCCTCAGTCTATATTACATTAAACATGTACTGATTCCCTCTGTGCCTGGACATTCTCTGAGATCAGTGGATGCAGCTCTGATTGTAACCAGACATGTACTATTGGACAAATCAGACATCAGGATACACCATTAGTATCTTGTACATCCTCTCTTTTATTCATCTTTATAGAAAAGTGCTGCCATTTAACCCCTTTAATTTAACCCATAAAGACCCAGTCCTACTTTTGTGACAGTTCCCAAATAATGTTTTTCTCTCTATTTACCTTTCTTAAGTGATTTATCACTATTTATTATAATATTATCCTCTCCATTTTGCATTTTCTTTCAGTGAATATCCCATATTTTGCTATATTTATTTTACTGATCATGTGCTTTAATCATCATGCTGAGATTACATTTGAGGGTTATCATACCAAAAACAGAGAAAACTTGAGAAAAAGTGACTTTTTCAGCTAAATATATCATTAACTGAACATTACTGGTGAATCAATGTTGTAGAAGATGGCGGTGTTTCCACGTTCACTACAGAGCCTCTGAATGTCCAAATGGATCATATCTGATAACCACGAAAAGATGATAAACTGCATTTTACATAAATTATTTACATGTATTGATACGATTAGTGGGTCAACAGGTTTTAAACAGTTTAGATTAGTAGATACTTTTGGTCACTGGTGTATATTTTATGGGTTAATTTATCACTTGACACTTTATGATTTCTATATTATTTTTGTTAGTTTTTTTGTCTGCTCTTAAGTACTTTGCAACCTTAGTTTAGGGTGATTTCTAAATAAATTGTATTGCTATTATTACAGATTTTGTGCCATTAAAACGTGATTTACACAATAATTCCTCATGTTATTCTCAGAGTCATTACTCGGTGAAAAAAGGGGCTGCATTTCTAGGAATCGGCACAGACAATGTCATCTTGGTCAAAGTGGATGATGGGTAACAGCTTTTTACATTTCACTTGTTTCCATACTTCTATAAAATTATCTCCATAATGTTCTTTTTCTTGTGCTGTCTGATGTCCTGCAGAGGCCGCATGATTCCAGAGGACCTGGATGAAAAAATAAAACAGGCAAAATCTCAAGTATGAAGCTGTTCTATGAGATATGATGATATGCAATGATGATTTGTTCTGCAAACAGAGAAAAGTGTTCATATCTGGTCATTTTCTCCAGGGTGCAGTGCCCTTTCTTGTCAGCTGCACATCAGGAACCACAGTGCAGGGTGCCTTTGACCCACTTGACCACATAGCCGATGTGTGTGAGAAACACAAGCTGTGGATGCATGTGGATGTGAGTCCTTCAGTGAAAAACAAATCTCATGTTTGGAGCCTTATTGTGCTTATTGAGATACATTTAATAAATTCAGCATTTTTTTATTTTATTTTATTTGTGCTTGTTTTAGGCTGCCTGGGGAGGGAGTGTCCTCTTTTCCAAGCAACACAGACATCTGATGAAAGGGGTTGACAGGTATTAATATTCGTGGCATTCTGCTTTATGAGAAAGTCTCTATGTAGGCAAATGGGCGACTGTCATTTTTTTGACTCATTTTATCATGTGTCTGTGTTTATCTTTGTTTATCAAGAGCCAATTCAGTGGCTTGGAATCCACACAAGATGCTCGTGGCTGGCTTACAGTGTTCAGTCCTGCTGCTGAGAGATACCACGGTACAGCCTCACATTTTGAAACTACAAATCTCCTGCTATCACCAAAATATATCCTTTTAATGGCTTTGTGCTTTTTAATAAATCTATAGTTCTGCTTATCCTCAGAATTTGTTGAAGCAGTGCCACAGTGCCAATGCCACATACCTTTTCCAGCAAGATAAGTTCTATGATGTGAATCTGGATGTCGGGGATAAATCGGTACAATGCAGCCGTAAGGTTGACTGTCTGAAGTTGTGGTTGATGTGGAAAGCTGTGGGCTCCAGTGGTTTGGCAGAGCGTGTAGACAAGGCTTTTGTCAATGTGAGGTAAGTAAACCAAACCTGCAGCTACAGATCAGACATGGTACGTTATAAAACTTCAACAACAATAGTTTTATATGTAAAATTAATGCAGCAGCAGTTAGGGTTAGGGTTAGGGTTAACTTGGCCAGTCCTCAGTGACATTTTCAGGCCTACACAAGTTGAATTAACTTTGAAAAGGCAGGAACTGCTACCATGGGTAAAGAAATGAAATTGACATGGTGGCCAAAGTGTTAATCAGGGGTCACCAATCCTGGTCCTCGAGGGCTGGTATCCTGCATTGTTTTAGATGTTTCCCTCTTCCAGCACACCTGACAGTCATTATCAGGCTTCTGCAGAGCTTGATGATAGGCTTATCATTTGAATCAGGTGTGTTGGAAGAGGGACACATCTAAAACATGCAGGATTCGGGCCCTCGAGGACGAGGATTGGTGACCCCTGGTGTTAATGCTGTAACCTGGCAATTTTGTGGAAAACAAGATGGATGCCCATTGTCACCTCCCATGACCTTTGATTGGATTTAAATCCCACCGCTACTTCGCGCAAACCAGTTTTATCTTGGATTGCGCAATTTGCCCCTGCTCACTCATCCATGAAAACCTGGGTCTGTAAATTTGGACAAATATCCACCAATCCCCTACCTACCAACATCCATAAAAGAAAATTCCAAAAATTATCAAATGTGGAACTGGGGGTAATTTTTCAAAATGTATAATTTTTTTATACACCCTGTTTACCTATTTCACTTTCATTGAATATTGACATCTTAGCTTACCTCAGTAAATGTTTTTTTAGTCTGAACGCTTTTCCTCTAGTAGTTCAAACCCTCAAGACATTAAGCTGATGCTTTTTTATTGTTTCTTTGTTCGTTCATTTGTGTCAATTCTGTATTGAGTTTAATGTATTTATGAGAAATATGATAATGATTGTTGTGATTTGTGTCAAGTAATGCGTGAGAAATTAAAGAAATATGTTGTAAATCAATGACCTTTTAGAGTTTTGATTTAGCCTGAGGTGAAAACTTTACAACTCCTGCAGGTATCTGACAGAGAAGATGAAGAAAAGAGAAGGTTTCCAGATTCTGAGAGAGGTAAATATATATCAGTAATGTTGTTAGTTTGTTTTTCTATCCAACATTTTGTTCATTTATTTTTTATTTGTCTCCACTGACAGCCAGAATTTGTGAATCTTTGCTTCTGGTATATACCACCAAGTCTGAGGGGGAAGGAGAAAAACGAAGATTACCAAGAAAAACTGGCAAAAGTAGGTTTTTCTGAAGCATCAGTGAACTGTTTAGACCACAGTTTACATACACCTCTGATGCAAAAGCAGTGAGCAACAAGTTCAAACCTCTTACTGTTATTTATAGTATGCATGCATTCTTATGACACTCAAGAAGCACATTTAACTGTATGTTTTTGCCTTGGCTTTTAGGTAGCTCCTGTCATTAAAGAACGTATGATGAAACAAGGCTCAATGATGGTCGGATATCAGCCTCTGGGAAACAAAGTCAACTTTTTTCGCGTGGTTGTTTTTTCACCTCTACTTTCTACAAAAGACTTGGACTTCTTTCTTAATGAAATTGAGAGACTGGGAAACGATATGTGACATCATTTATTCACCATGTCATCTTATTGTACTTTACACCACTGAATATCAATTTAATAATGCAACACATGGTGATCCTTGACTTATCCATCCTATGACTTCTTAAACACTCATGTCATTTTTTTTTTTTTTTGTAGTTTATCAGTCTTCAGTGAGAAATGTTTAAATAACTAGAATGATCTATGATATAAAAATGTATTACTTAATAAGTTAGTAACTAAATGTTAAGTAAGAGTTAATGCTGTTTTCTCAAAATTGTGATGCACTAAGAAACACACTGAAGAATTATTGTAGGCTCTGTGCTGACATATGCAAGAATTTATACTGTGATATGAGCCGCAAAAAAATAAGTTAGTGAAATAGGAGCATTTTGTTCTCTTTCTTCTAGATTTTCAGATTTTTAAGTTATGCCCAAAAAGGGTGGTTAAATCAGAAAATATAGAAATAAACCTCATTAACCTAAATACAAAACCTTGATCAGTTTTTAAAGTGTCAGATATGGGCTTTGATAGTATTTTCATTTATTTATTTATGTATTTATTTGTTGAACCATTTAAAGGGTTATTTTTGGTTAATCTTGTTGGCTTATTACAGGTTTATACATTTGTAAAGAGTAAAAACATAATTTTCTTTAACGCAAAATATCTAACTGATGAAACATAGAGCTACAGCAGGTGTGAAACGTATTAGTATATAAATATTTCCAGAATTGTTTCCCTACAGTTTGCCTGAATAAGACGTAGCCATGCTTTAATAGAAAGGAGCTACCTCACAAACATGGCTGCCAACATGGGCCGCTCTGCTTAGGTCACATGACCAGGCGTCTGACCAATAACAACTCTCCCTGGGGAGCACTTCCGGTGGCGTTTCCTGCCAGTGTTTGTAAACTGAGAAAAAATTGGAAGTGCGACAAGAAATAAGAATCTACAAAACTATAGAATCGGAAGGTAAGCAGTCAGATTTAGAACATTTTTTGCATGCGGCATGTGGCACGTTTTATAATCCGCTCCTTCCCTCCTCCTAGCTGCTGTGGTTGGGGAAGGAGGTGTTATTTTGTGGCCGGGGCTCAGCACGCCCTGGCGGCTGTTGTTGTGTTGTCTGGGGCGGGGGGTGGGGGTTCAGGGTCCAACTACTGGCTAGCTAGTTAGCTTTGTCTGTTCTATTCAGCAGCTCTCACCCTGAGTTACGCTATTAAATATAAAAACCTTATCTAGACACAATAAATACCAATTGTAGTCACCATTTCTACTCGATACTTCCCGGTTTTACCAATAAAGCACACTTGTTCATTGAAGTCTAGCATGGAGTCCAACATCTACAACACTGCTAGCTAGTTCCCTTAAACTACATCATGCTTCAAGTTGATATGTCCATTCCCGTGTCAAACACAGAAAACTGTGTGAGCTTGCTTGTATGGAAAAAATAGCTTGCTTATTATTAATAGACACAAATATCTGAACAAGCTGTTTATCTTTTTAAACTTAATTTAATGGCCTTATTGCCATTGTGCACATACAACGAAATTGTAAGTATACAATATCATTCCAATAAAACGTCTATTAAAACGAATGAGTGCCTCTAAAAAATTGTAATAGACAAATATAAAACGTATATACCATCACATACTGCTGGTTTTGCATATTGGTATTGCACAATTCCAATAATTTAAATTAGAGAAAGAGAAAGATAGGTTTATTTGTCATATGCACAGTTATACATGGTACAATGTGCAGTGAAATATATTTTGTACTTGCAGGTGATAGTAAATGAGAAAAAAAGAAATGCAGCACACAAAATTAAAAACAAACATACTGTATATAAATATAAATGTGTCTATATAAAAAAAAGTAGCTCTAGTATGTGCAAATAATTTAGAGGCCTGCATATGTGGATAATGTGCATATACAGTAGGGCAGTATTGCAGGTGTGGATACCTTTGGCATTATGGATCAGCTTTTGGCAGAGTTTAAAGTTTTTACAGCCATGGTATAAAAGCTGTTTTTTAGTTTGTCCATGTTAATCCATGCTGAGGGCAGTAGTTCAAACATGGAGTGTCGAGTGGGATGGATCTGTCAAAATATTCTGAGCTTTTTTTAGGGCGGCAACCTAAGACCTTCTGAACTGAGATGATCACAGTGAGTCCATCACACCCTGCAATTTTTTACACATATCAAAAACTGATAATTGCATTAGATTTAAAATAAATAATCCCCATCATCCTGTATCCCTCATAAGCATATTTCTGTTATAGATTTTTTTTTTCTGTGTAGATTTAGTGTAATCACAGTTTTTATGCTGTGTTTGTTTATAGTTAAATCTTAAATTAAACTGTAAAAAATAGGGCTATTTTCATTGTTGGTTATTTTGTCAGTTCCGTTGTTCGGATTGTTTTTGTTTATTCATTAATCCTTTGTTTATCCAATGTAACATAGAAAACAATTTCACATAGAAAACAAAGGAATAACATAAAAGCAGCATAAAAAAGAATAGTAAAAGAAAAATAAAAGGAATGTAAAGATGGTACAAAAGAGGGAAATGGATCATAGCAGTGATATCCATTCATAGATTAGCTTTTGGGTATCAATTTATTAGCTTTTGGGTATCAATTTATTTATTTATTTATTTGTTTGTTTCCATAAAACTGGAGTAAGAGATTTTTTACGCTTCCTTTTCTTAAAAAAATCAAATAGATTGATTCATTATATAAATAGCTGGTAATTCATTTAATAGCTGACCTCTAATTGATTTATATTCATCACTGACACCCTAATAGAACATCTTTTATAGCTTCTGTTTCCACATTTATGAATCATTTGATTGATTGACTTGTCGCATTCACAGTGATGTCTTCTGTCTTCATACACTCCCTCTGATCTTATTTTTCTTTTTTCTCTCTTATTTTATGGTTTTCTGTCAACCATGGAAATGTGTGATGTTCACCAAACCATTGGGGCTTTTGTCAAATTAAACAGTGGGCCTGCATCCCTGGTCATACATCCACATTTGCTGATGTTTTAAGAATGGATTGGGTTTCCTAACTCAATTATGTAAAAAGCCTGGGCTCATGTTGTCATGCCTCTACTTTCAGGCTTTGGCCCCTGATGATTTGGGTGGGTGTGGTCTGTTGTATCACCCCTCATCCTGAGTGAAGCCCCCCTCTGTTTCCCACAAACACACACGCATTCTAACCACGGCGATGACACACCATTCCAACAACACTGTTCGAGATCATATGAAATGGGTCAGTGGAAGTCTCTTCATCTCCAGAATCACCATCATGGTTGTAGCGTGTGTTCGCAGTACATTTCTCTTTATCCCATTACTCACGCCCCCACCCCACCCCTCCCCTCCCCTCCTCTCTCCTTGGCTCCCCAATCCTCCACTGAGGGTTCTCTTTGCTCTGACATGTTGTTTGTGTTGCCAGGCTGGGTTGCTGGGCTGTGAGGCGGTGCTGTCCAGCATGGCCCTGATGCAAGCCAACAACATCCCAGGCCAGAAGAAGATGATGTCCCCTCTGGGTCAGGGGCAGAGGGCCAGTCCGGAGAGCCACCAGCCACACTCGCAACACAGCCATAACCACAGTCACGGACACCAGGTTCATCATGGGCATCCTCACCACAGTCATATGGGCCATCCATCATCCGGAACCTGTCCACCCCTGGTGAGAACTACAGCACTATCTCTGAATGGAAATTAACTGAATTTATTCACCTTAGAGATGCACCGACTGTGAAATTCTAGGTCGATAGCTATATTTTTTGTTATTATTATTTATTCTCATTTTGTGCCATGAAAGCATGGCAATGGCCGAACTGTTTTAAGTCCTTCAACCCATCATCACAATATCTTTAGATGAGCACAAATTCAATCATAAAACAACCCTTGTTATAATTCACCATATCACATCACTGAATGCCATCTGAAAAGAGAAATATCATCAGATACTGACATTCATATGATTTAACTGTGCACCCCTACTGTCAATGATTCAAATACCCAAATATTGTAAATCTATTTTACAGCACATCAGTAAAAATACAAGCAGTCAGATAAATCTAAGCTCTCTTTCTATTAAGAAAACACTCAAAAATAGGCTACAACAATCTATAATTTGAACAGCTACATCTTTTCAATACTAGTATCTGTGTCTAAGAAGTATATAACTGTTTTAAAGAGGTTATTAATATTGTGCTTTATTTAAGTGAATCTCCTAAATATATTGATGTTGGAAAAAATGATTTTTTTTTCTCTGGTAAAAAAGTAAAGTTGGTCTTGTAGCCATAATTGTGTATTGATATATGTTTTACCAACTATTTTAACATTGCTATGCATCTTTCAAAAGCTGATCCGAAAGGATGGTGATTATCACTCATCAAGAATGTTGGATGGAAAGGACATGCAAGCAAACCAGAACATGCAACCCAAAAAGAAGCACAAAAAATCTCCATCATCCAATAAAATAAAGGAGAAAGTACCGGTAAGAAATACTTGAAAAGTTAATGACTGTTTTACCTTTAGGATTGCAGTACACTATTTATTTTAGTGCAGTATTACTTATTAGCTGAAAAGGCTTTCTTATAAAACTAAACACAAATTTCCTATTTTGTTTCTGCTTTGGTGAACTGAAAGAGGCTTAAATCATTTACCAAAAGATTAAAAAAAATAATAATAATATCATGTCGTGATGTGTTTTTTAGTGACAAATAACAACAAAAACACAATGAACGAAGACAGGTTATCCCTGTAGAGAAAATGGAGGTGTTGTAAAACTTTCAGTATTATCTGTCCAGTTTAAACCCGTCTTGTTATTTCTGCCAGCATTTGCTTCCACCCATTGATATGGACGACGACTTGTCCTTGAAAGTCCAGAAAAATTTCATATGTGACCACTGCTACGGAGCATTTAGGAGCAGCTATCATCTCAAACGACATATACTCACACATACAGGTGAGTTGTCAGCCTTTGTCCCTCACTGAGTGGATTAGTTTTATCCTTGTACATTGTTGTGATTGTTACATATTTATACTGGTTTGTAGAAACAACTACAAGCATTGATTGACTGAAATATAAGCTATACCTGTGACTGTTGACAGGGGAAAAGCCATTTGCCTGTGATTCGTGCGACATGCGTTTTATTCAGCGGTACCACCTGGACAGACACAAGAGGGTTCACAGCGGAGAGAAGCCGTACCAGTGTGATCGCTGCCATCAGGTTAGTTATCAGTTCATTAGCATTGAACTTTGGAATAAACTAAGAAACCACTAAAAATGTTCAGACCTGAATCCTGTTGAAAACGTTCTGGAATGTGATCAAAAGTAAAATGGATGATCACAAACCTGAGCAGCATGTTAACGCCAGGACTGACAGAAAGCACTCAGTGTGTTAGACTGATGGATGGCATGTCAACACTCCTGAAGACTGTGATTAAAGATCAAGGTGTTTCCAGCAAAAATATTGATTTCTGAACTTTTTGGGAAGTTAAAACATTACAAAGTTGTTTTGTGTTGAATGACTATGACTGAAGAGGCAATTATTACGTAATCAGACTTTTGCAATTACATGTTAAAGCCACATTTAAGGGTGAAGACACACCAACCCGATTTTTGGCAGTCGGACATCGTCGGGCGAGATCGGTAACATGAGTCTGTTTGGTGTGTTTCGTGCAATCGGCCGTCATTAATGCCATCACCATTCTTTTCAGTCATTTGAACATGTGTAATCGGCTACTCCCCAGTCGTTCAGACTGACAAATCTGATTGGTGGAGGAATAGCAGTTGACTAGCAAATCAGTGAACAAGGAGACCGAAATCCATCTTCTTCCACAAGAAGAAGCCCGAGAGCTGACAACGCCAGTGTCCTCTTATTACTAGCCATCCCTTCAGTGAGTACAATAACAATCCTTCTTGATTACTCAACACTCTCTGCTGACAACCATGACTGACAACAGCGAGCTCAGTGTTTTGGTCTAGAGATGTTCCGTCATTTCCAGTTTTTCGTTGTTTTGAGCCACAATACAGATTAGTGCCGCCTGCTGTTATGGAGACCTTATGTCTCTTGCAAGCACAGAACATACGCTCAAGTCGGTAGTCGATTTGGTGTGTTCTTCGCACTTTTTGACTGTGTCGGGGAGACAGAAGCTGACTGATCAGTCGAGCTACCTTTTCTGGCGACAATCGGCAGTTGATTTGGTGTGTCTTTGTCTTAATATAATTGAGATTCTTAAAACTGCTGAATGAAATGTCATATTTCTACATCATTCTTCAAGGACTTGTTTTTTTTATGTTTATGCCATTATTTCAAGATGCTTCACTTACATTGTAGGGTTTTTCTAGGGTTTACGTGGTGTTGCTTCTGGGTAGTCCCCCTGAAAATTTTGATATTATGCAGACTAATTATAATATTTTCAGTACATGTGTGGAAGATGGTTAGGAGTTTTTAGTGTTTTAACACAAAATATATAATGTCACATAATTTTGGGTCATTATTGTAAACATTTAAATTGACTTATTCAGCTTTAACATACTGAATATTCCCCTTGGAGATCAATAACGTTCATCTGTATCTGTAAATCTCTCAAGCAGATCATAAGCAAGGAACACCCACTAACCTTCAAAACAAAATATATATGTAAAGATATATGAAATGATTATGTTGGAGTAATCATTTTATTTAGTTTTAATGCTCAGTTTACATTAATTTGGCTAAGGTGGTTCTTGGTGTGGTGTGTGTGTTGCACCTTGGCCTAGTTACAGTAGGCAAAATCCTGCACTGGGATCTGTTATTATCAGTAAATTCTTCATCTACTTTAGTGATCATTCATATCAAAACCACCATTCTCAGAGTAAAAGCCTTATACATTTTTATATGTGTGTTCCAGTGGGTAATGCTAATGAATAGCTCCTCTTTTTCATTAGTTGTACATAATGTATATAAGTAAACTTTTACACTGTAACGGTGGTATAAAATAAGCAGCAAATGACAAATTAATACTTGCAGTTATTTGCATCACAGTAAATTATCAGCTTAAGTTTCATTATTGCCCTTGGGTTGACTGAAAACACTACCTTTTTGTTTTACGTGCCCCAATACAGACTGTTATCAGTATTTATCAAATGATAACATGGTTAACGTTTTACAGAAGTGAGACTGCAACATAGCTCACCCCACAGCCATTTCATTATCAACTCTGTAAAAAAGAATGTCTGTAGTACTTTTTTTTTTTTTTCTTTACCACTTCCAGATCCTGTGAGGGACTTTTTAGATTTACTGGCCTGACATGGTATTAAGTCAGCCCCACAGGCAGCTGTTATTTTCTGCAAATAAATGCCGAGAGGCGAAGCTCTCGATTTACCGGTCAATCTACGTTCCTACCCTCACCTATGGTCATGAGCTTTGGGTCATGACCGAAAGGACAAGATCCCGGATACAAGCGGTCGAAATGAGTTTCCTCCGTCGGGTGGCTGGGCGCACCCTTAGGGATAGGGTGAGGAGCTCAGTCACCAGGGAGGAGCTCGGAGTAGAGCCGCTGCTCCTCCGTGTCGAGAGGGGCCAGCTGAGGTGGCTCGGGCATCTGTTTCGGATGCCTCCTGGACGCCTCCCTGGGGAGGTGTTCCGGGCATGTCCCACCGGGAGGAGACCCCGGGGAAGACCCAGGACACGTTGGAGAGACTATGTCTCTCGGCTGGCCTGGGAACGCCTCGGGATCCCCCCGGAAGAGCTGGAGGAGGTGTCTGGGGAGAGGGAAGTCTGGGCATCCCTGCTTAGACTGTTACCCCCGCGACCCGGCCCCGGATAAGCGGAAGAGAATGGATGGATGGATGGATGGATAAATGCTGAAAATAATAAGAATTTTAGTTGGAATTTAGGATGGGGTTTCTGCAGGTCATTAAAAAGCATTAAAAGTCATTAAATAGATTTTGTGAACGTTACGGAGTTAAATGGCATTAAAAAGCATTAGATTCAATGTCCAAAGGCATTAAAAAATTAAATACAATTTATGGAGAAAAAAAGCATTGTCATTCACGATTTATTTTGATAGTATAAACATTTAGTTATTTTGATCGGAAGTGTAGTGTGATGATTGACAGGTGGAACACTTTAATTGGTTATTGTTTATGGCCGGTGCATGAAGTCACAACACCAGATGCTTGGAATGCAACGTGTTGTGAGCGTGCTCATGCTGTGGCAAAAGAGCGGAGGGAATATTAGGAAATGTCAGAAAAATGGGAAAATGCAAGTTTCAACAGAAGTGATTGGAGGAGGAACCATTCTGAACCTGGTTAATGTATATATAAAACTGTATGTAAAACTTTATCTGCAGTTGGACATGGGCATTAAATTTGTTTAAAGTGGCATTAAAAAAGGCATTAAAAAGCATTAAATTAGATTTGCTGATACCTGCACAAACCCTGTAGGAGAAATGTTGTCAAAAGTTTCTGCAATAAACCAACATGTTAAGGTTAATCCAATACATACCAATAAAGTGTAAAATCTGTGGTCTCTTAATTTTTCCTGCAGTTATATATTCATTGTATATGTCAACACACACCCACCACACTGCTTCTGCTTGCAGAACTTCTCTCGGACAGACCGGCTGCTCCGTCACCGACGCTTGTGTACGGTCGGCATAAGTAAAGAAGAGAACCAGTCGATGTGTGACACCCGGGCGTCAGGATACGGACAGGAAGCCGCCACACATACAGCCTCCTGGAGTCCACTACAGTCCACCAACAACCGGCTGACCGTGTAACCGTCCCCCAGCAGAGCCCACAGACCTTGAAAACGGCCCAGCTTTCACACAACCAGACTCTACATTGCTCTGGTCAGCTGGACATTAGGCTCACTAGTGGATTGTTGTATTTTTGATGTATTGTTGCATTGATGGTACAGATAGAAGGACTAACACAGCCCTGGACAGGAGGTGTTTTGTTTTTGTTTTTTAATTATGGCAATAACTTAACAAACGCACACTACTCTGTTTAGTTTACATGCAACATTTAGCTTAAGTTCATTATATTCTTTTTAGGCAAACAATAACTAAAGGACACAAACAGAACAATGTGACCTTTAAGTGATGCTTTAAGTTTTTTTTTTTTTTCGTATAGATGTACCAGCTGCAGCTCTGAGGTCAAAGGTCACAGCAGATGGTCTGTGGTCCATGCTGCTTTGAGGAAATAATTCATCACCTTATATTAAAACTTAGTATATGTTTTAATAACTCTTTTCATGAGGCATTAAAGAGGCAGATGTCAGAGCCTTCATCAGCACAGCATCATTCTCACATGAAAATCTGCCTTTGAAAGACTAGTTACAGGTGTAAAAAGAAAAAAAAGGAAAAGAAAAAAAAAAGAAAGAGCAAAATGGTTTAACTGTGAACTCCTAAAACATACATAATTTTTTAAAAGAAGCCGACAAACAACTGGATGAGTCATTTGTTGTGGCCGCCCCACTTCAGATATTTTTTTGTTTACAAGTTTTGTCATCATAGAAACCACTGGCAGTCTTATCTCTGTGTCGGGGTGATTTCCTTGAACTGTCTTCCTTTATTTGAGAAGTATTTTTGTAAGTGATGATGAGAAAGTGCGATGAGTGTTCATATTTGCTTTTTGGAGTTCACCAGTTTGTTATATTTGTCCAAAAATGGGTCAAAATACTGGTTCTATCAGAGGAAAACCTAGTTATTCAACAGTATTCACAAAGGAACTGAAACTAAAATCTTAGTGTTGACGAGTTTTACCGCTAACTTTTTCAATCAGTTACTGAGCGCACGGTGCCATATCATTTCAACTCCAGTTTAACCTTCAGCGTCTTCAGTGAAGATGGACGGAGGAATAGCAGCTCCACTTGATGAACTGTATGAAAACCTGCAGTATTTTGTCGTAAGACCTCTGTATGGACAAATTAATTTGTAAACACTGGACTGAACCATTTAGCTCAGTTATAGGGGGGATGCATACGTTTAACAGTTGTTGTCTTTTTAGACTAAAACATGTTTTCTAGTGAACTGGTAGCTCTGTTCCTTTCATTCTTAGATTATTTTAAAAGAGTCTGGGGCCCATCATTGACTTGTCCACTGCTTAAGAAGTTAATATATATTTAAAGTGTATTAGGAGTAGGAAATAGTACGTATGGGACCTACACTCTGGAAGAGAATCAAAGTATTTACAAAATTATCATCCATAGTTTGACGGATTCTTACATGAAATCATTCAACTTGCTTTTAGGAATTGTTTGAAAGCTGCAGCTCTTTAGAAAAGCAGCTACATTTAGTATGTTTTCTTTTCTTTTGCATGTTTTTGCCGGAGGACCTTGTATCCATTTTGATTATTTTTTAATGTAAGTTCCTCCTTTTTTTGTCATTTCATGGCTGAAGTTAAGTCAGCTGGACTTAGACATACTGTAGTAAACAGAGATCTAGAGCCCCGAGTCTAAATAAAACTGTTACACTTTTTTAAAATGAATGTGTGTTATTTATTTAAACAGCAATGATTTTACAGGATTTTGATATTTGGTTCAGTCTGTATCAGTAGATACAAGCTACAGTTAAGCATTCCATGGCTGGGCTTTTTCCCTTTTGTGTAAGCGTTTACCCTCAGTCACCTTTGGGTTGTTGAAGTTGTTACAGATCTTTAAAAATGGGAAGAATCCACAATGTTTCAGAACAATGCAATTCACTGTTTGTGTCAGCAGATGGCATCAATGACCACGAGGATCACATTTGTGTTTGTCAGAAGATGAAGGAATGCTTTAAAATGCGTTTCCCATCTTTTGATAAGGCAAAAGTAGTAATAATACCTTCAAGGATTAAAGCTAAATAAATTAGATAAGGCAGTTGGTGCTTAGTTTCTGTTAAAAACCAATTTGTTGTTTTTTACTTAAATGCAAAAAATGACTCTGTGTAAATAAGTCTTGTAAAAACACATATTAATGTGAAACTGAAAAGTCTGATATCTGCAGTTATAATTATACAAATATTTTATAAGTTAAAATCACATTATAGCATTCTGTGTCAACATTAACTAGAAAAACAGAAAGCATGAACTCATCACTGAAAGCCGTCAGTAAAACAGACTGATGTATCCAAGAGCCACTTTTACCAGAGGAGACATTTGGGAAGTTTTAACCGACAAATTCATGTTTGTCACCAGGAAATGAGAATAACACTAGTCATTACAGACATTAAAACAATCAATCACCAGATACATTCTGAAATAGGTTTTTGTTATGGTAAGGGTTTACACCAAACCCTGTCTGTGCCACCAGAGGGAGGTGTGTAGCCACTGTTTCTATCTTTATTGCCTGTTTTGTTTTGTTTTTTAAGTTGTTGATGTTGAGGCCACTACAGATGGCGTCTGATACATCACTGTCTTTAAACATTCACTGATGTCACGACCTGCATTATTGAGAAGTTGAGTTTATATTTTATTTTACTACATGGAGCCTACATAGAGAAATAATGACAAAATAGTAGCTACTACAATTATTTTAAGACAAAGTATTGATCACAAACGGTAGCATCTATGGAGATTTATTTTTTTTAATTCAGAGAAATGTCTGTCTGTGAAGCTATAATGTGTTACAAATGTTCCCTCAGAAAGTATGTTGTTAATGTGTGACCTGAGAGTGTGTGGTGACATCTGATACCAACATTCTTCAGGGAGGAGAAAAGAATTTCTTCAAGAACATTGCCGTGTCATTCTGTACCTGCGTGGGTATTGTCACATCAGACGTATGTTAGGAAGTGCAGATCATACCCTTTAGCACCTTCCTCTTTGCTATTGACCAGTTCTTTAATTAAAGCATTAGGATAGGCAGGATGAGATCAGCCTGAAGGCTGCTGGGAGTGTGCGCTTTCCCCCATGGGAGACATCCCCTCCCACTGCAGCCTGATTTACAGCACCCACAGGCCCCCGGCACTTAACAATGGACCTCCTTAAGTGAGGTAGATGGGGAGGAGATCAGAGAGGGGGAGATAACACTCCATCTTCATACACAAAGTGCTGAAATCATCTAGGTTCGAAATCATCTCTGCGAGACAGACTGATCATGGAGTCAGTCCAGAGGTAAAGTGTGGGAGTGCTGCCTCGTGCACGCTCTGGCTCACTCTATCAGGGAGGAGGGCTCTCTTTAAGACTGATTGCCAGCTCTCCACATCCTCACCTCTCCTGTCAGGCGGATTAAAAAAATAGGTCCTCCAAACAGAAATCTCCTCAACAACGTGTAAATCTCAGCTGACTGCTCTCACTGTGGCTCTGTCAACATTTGGGTGGTTCAGAGGTTTACAAAAACAAGCTCCCAGCACCAGAAACATTCTGTCTCCTACAAATGTTTGGATGCCCCCTGATCAAATACATCACAGGCTTACTGCGAATGATTGAAACCCTCCCAACAATAGCTCCTGCTATCTCCCTCTCCCTGAGGTGTGGGAGAGCCTTTTCATCTCAGGCTTTGATTAATAAAGGAATCACTGGTTGGTTGAAAGCAGCGATCTGCCCCCTTCGAACATTCATCATGTCCATGACAGCCCACCTCTCTGTGTTAATTAGCGGTGATATTTAAGCTGTCCGAGAGATGTTCCATGGCCGTCAGCATGGTGGTGCTGCTCATCATTAAAATTTTAATTCCTCTGTCTGGGTTGCTCCTATTTTCCAGAAAACCTCAGTCAACAAATCCTCAAACCTATGTAGAGTGTACTTCAAATGGTACTCAAGCAAACTGCAACAAAAAACACAAATGTAAGAAGATTTCAGTGGAATCTGAATTTACTTGCTAAAATGACCTGTGTGACTATGATTATTGTTAATATGATCATGCAGTCATTGTCTTTTCGAGTGCATTTTCATATTAAACCAACAGTGTCAGCTTTAATGTAAAAACATCAATTTGACTTATCACACTTGCACGATAATTACTTAAAATTGCATGAAAAAATTAGCCATAAATCTAAAGTTCTCGTCAAACCATGAGCAGAAACAGTGTGAATGCATTACTTATTAATGATTACCAAATATTGTAATATTCTCCAATACTGGGGGCTATTATTCAGAAATAAATTATGTATGTGGTTGGATCCTGGTCTACATTATAACCAAAAGGCATCATGCACCAGAAAGAGAACTTTATGAAACAAAATTAAAGATGAGCTACTTTAGGTAAGAGATTTCTAATGGAGAGCAGCCATTTTGGACTACTGTGACATCAAATGAACAGAACGACCTTAAAAAAATACACAAAAGTGGAAGTATGCAGAATATTCTGTGTTGCTGGTATCAAAATGTCTGCCTCTGATTGTTATCAAGGGGGTGTTTTCACACCACCTGCCTCACAAAATGTCTCTGATGGGGTACGTTCTGTCATTTGACACTTCAAATTGTCCCACATTCAGATTTCTGCCACTACTTTTCTAATTAGTGCAACTCAAGAAGATTAATTGGCCTCTGGGTGTCATTCCCAGTCCTCAAAACACAACACAGAAGAGATGCAAAGAGAAAGCTGTCACCCGTCTGCATGGTAACAAGGGAAAAGTGAAGTTTGAACACGGCCCAGTTGCGTGTTTTGATCATTTGATGAGTGAAATCATGAATATTCATACTTTACCCCCAGTGAATAAGTCGCATTGTGGTGAAAATACTTAAGCTCACATGTTTGCACAGACAGATAAACGGAGAACAGGGAGCAGGGGAACCCAAACAACCAATGAATGAAGACGATGAATTTACTGTTTCTAAGATGCAGGGCAAGAATGTGGACAGATGCAATGAAGAAAAGTGTGGCGGTTGTAGTAAATGTTGATTTGAATTGGATGTATTTTCAAGAAATTGGAGGTTATGATCTCTTTCAGTTTATGGATAACAAAAGAAGGGGAAATTAGTGGCCTAAACACTGCTGAGACTGCCTGCTCTTCCATCTATACTTAGGAGTATCTAGTATGTAGATGTATTTACAAAGATCAAGCTCAGTTGTTCAGGACCTTGTTGTTAAGATTTATTTGGCCCGAGAGTAATCCACATTCCCCTTTGACAGGATGGACACTGCGGCGCCCTGCCGACTGTGTAAAAATCACTTTGTAGAAGAGGTGTGTTTTGCCTCCACAGATACATTAACATGCCATGGCCTTACGCCACCCTATTAATCTGCAGCTTGTTGGGACATGTTTGGACTGAACTTGTTCTCCAGGGAACCAGCCACGCCATGGGGCACCTCAGACTTGAACTCTGCAAACCACTTTTCTTTCCTCTAATCTTTTGACATTATCTGGCATCTAATAATCCAGTGATGATGAAACACACTGCAGAGGAGAAGATAAGAATGCATTTCTAATTATTTATGTAGGGCAAATAGACTGAATAGTTTAGGGATGTTTCATTATGAATCATCAGCTGCAGGATTACACAGGCCCTGTCAGGTTGGAACTTCAAAAATCTGCAGCTAAGCTATGCAGGGTAAAGGTAAAGGTAAAGTTACAGGTACAAGTACAGGTAAGGGTACAGGTATAGGTATAGGTAATGGTAAATGTAATGATAATGGTAAAGGTAAAGGTAATGGTTATAGTAATGGTAAAGGTAAAGGTACAGGTACAGGTACAAGTACAGGTACTGGTAATGGTAAAGGGTAATTAGAGGTGCTAGATACTCTATGAACTCTGGAAAATTCTGTTCATGTGCCAAGTCAGTAAAGGTATATGTGGTTTAACCCATAAAGACCCACACAGCCACCAGTGACCAGAACCATCTACTGATCTAAACTGTTTAATACCAGTTGATCCACTAATTCTATTAATACATGTAAATAATTGGTGTCAAATGCAGTTTGTCATCTTTTCATGGTCATCAGATATGACCCATTTGGATGTTCAGAGGCTCCGTAGTGAACATGGAAACACCGTCATCTTCTACAACATTGATTCACCAGTAAAACCCATGGAGCTGATTCAATGGCAGCGGATGGAGACACTTGTTTTTACATTCATTTAATGATATATTTTGTTGAAAAAGCCTACATAATCAGTGAATTAAATATAGGAAAATACATGATTTACACTGAAAAATGCAAAACACAAAGGATGATAATATCATAAATGGTTAAATATAAAGAAAAATTCATTTGAGAACTGACACAATTACAGCACTGGGTCTTTATGGGTTAATTTTACCTTGTCTATATCTTTCACTGCCTGTATATATTCATATTTGTTGTACATATTTCTCATTTGTAGTTTAGAGTTAGCTTTTGTGTATTTCAGTAGTTATAGTGGTACTTTAGCAGTACATGTATATTTAATATTTTATCTTGTAGCTTTTGTACATTGCCTACATTTTTCAGTATTTTGTGTGATATTTTTGATACAGTCCTTTTTTCCCACTAATTGTTTTTGCTGCTTCTATTCTATTCTATTCTATTCTATTCTATTCTATTCTATTCTATTCTATTCTATTCTATTCTATTCTATTCTATTCTATTCTATTCTATTCTATCCATATTATACTAAAGGTATATATGTTATGTGTATGAAAAGACACAGACAGTGATTCATCTCTATGTAAAGTGTATTAGAATATCTATTTAGTGGATCTTTTTTCTGTGTCCATCTATAATGCAAAAAACATGGGGGTGTTTTTAGAGAAATGTGCTGCAAACCACCAGCTAAAAACAAAACAGAAGCAGCTTTTCCTCAAAAGCAAAAGCACTTAAATGCACCGTAGGCGTGTGTACAAGTTCCTGTAATGCATTGACTAACTATCCATCATTCTTCAGAGTTCAGGGGGATCACGTCGCTTGAAGATGTAAAACCTGTTTTCTTTCTCTTACATGGCACATTGTCAGAGGGCAAACCATGTAACCCCGAGATATCAAGTTCACAAGAAGGTCTCTCATGAAATTATGCAATTTCACTTGACAAGGCAAGTCCAGGGCTTTCCTCTGTCTCTTTACTTTCTGACAATTTTCCACCTGAGCAGATGACCTCAAGTGCGAAGTGAAAGAGTAAAGAGAGAGATTTGATATCCAAGGGAAGCAGTGCATGAATTTACTCGGGGTTGATAGCCGGGGCAGGGGCAGCCGTGCTATTTACCCTCAGAGATTTCCATGGGTCAAGGCAGTTCCGGGCCTGCATTCCCGCTCTTCTTGATCTTGTCAGGATAGACTGTTAGGCTGATGAAGAGATAGATAGCTGCAGATAGATGACGCCGTTGCACGAACGCTGGAGCTGCAGTGACCAGATACCAGATACAGTAGTCAGATGACAGAGTGGCTTTGGCGTCTCACTGCTGTTGATCAGTTATGTGATAGAATGATTTACTGAGTCATTTAGGCTCCTCTTACCCCAACACTGTAAAAACAGAATTTCAGGAAAGGAAAAAAAAACACATGTGCATGCATCTGATTTCTGGTTTTAAGGCCCGTCATCATCTTTCAGTAGCAGGACTTATTCTAGAATTAAATATTTTGCTTCATACAAGACAGCATGATTATATGTAAGAATATCTGGTTTCAGAAGACCATAAGAAATTATGATTAGTGCACGATCACATTCTGGTTGAAATATGTCAAAACAGAGGCAAGCAGATGTTGAAACCTGCACAATAATTGTCACTTCAGAGTATTTCTAAATAGACACCCAGCACACATTTGTCTATTCTTCCTCTACTCTCAAAAGAAGGTCTCTTCTCCCCTCCTGACGTCAGGACTATTATACTCCAGCGCCGCCTCCCTTCAGGGATAAGGTTTTACGATTGCAACCTGACACCGTTTCTGTGTCCTATAAGCGACAGAGCTGTAACTCACTTCAAAGGCAGGAGGCATCAAATCACAGTGCGCCCATATATTTGCCTGTCAGGTCTTGGCCAATGAGGAGGCAGCATTAAATCTTGGCTGTCAGGCTGGCGGCCAATGGAAAGACGATGGCAGTAAATCTGTCAGGGCTGCGTCTGTTAACGGTGTTGTGGTGTGGTTGGGGAATCCACAGTGAGGGAGGGGAGAAAGTGAGAGAGTAGATGACAGAGTGAGGAGGGAACAAACTGAGGGTTCAGAGGTATGCCACAGAAAATGCTTTTCCTTACATTCTTTGGCTCGGCTGCAAAAATACGTACACACATACTCTGGTACAAGAGTGCAGGGCATGTGGGGGGAATTTTTTGTTTATTTTTGAGAAAAACAAGAATAAACATGGCTAGAGTAATGGGGAAAGATTCTGTATGTTGTGCTGATGGATGCACAGGGAGTTGAATAACACCAGGAGAAACAGTCATAAAGGTTTACGGCCAGCATGGCTGTGTCTGATGCTGACTGTCTACAGTGAAAATGACTGATGGCCCTTTTTTAGTGCTCTTTTGCATCATTGCAAGACCTAAACTTAGTGTTGACTGTTTGATAACAGTAATAACCCAGTAACCTCTGCTGTCATGACACAGCAGCGGCAGTAGCAGAACGAGGCGCCCAGTGAAACTCTGGCCTCAGGATCACAGTCTGTGAAGCTCTGAAGGAGGGGTAGGCCGGGGTCCAGTCAAGACCATCCACTAACCAGATGTTCCCCTGCTGAGCAGCTTCAGTGGATGATGGACTTGCCCCTGTGGCACAGCGCAACTGAGCAAACTTGGACTGAGGGTTTGGTTTTACCATCAGACCACAAAGAAAACACAACATGGCTGTGCTCCATCTCAACAGCGCCAACTACAGAGACTGTTTTCACATCCAAAGTGCATCTATAATCACTCTTCTAAAGAGTAATGAACTGCACTGCTCCAGAGAACTGTAGGGAAAGTAACAGGAAAAACACATCATGCAGAATATTTCCTCGATTAACAATGCCCTTGGTGTTGCACTTTCATTATCCTATCAAAGTTGAGCATTTTCATGTAATAAATCTTACAGGTATCATAAAATAACCACTCCAGCAAAGGCAATGCTGTTCCAACCCATAGAAAAAAGCTTTCCCTTAACAAAGCCCACAATTTTTTCACCAACCTATAACAGCATCCAATAAACCAGCCACATTTGTGGTGACATTTTTATCTTAAATCAACAAAAAAAATTAAACATTAGCATCAGAATTTACAGTCATCTTATGTCATTACTATGAACACTTTTTTTCCTGCAGAAACAGCATGTTGAGTTATGACAAAGGCAGCAGAAGCAGGCAACAGTGCAGCGGTGGTGGTGTTGTTTTTGGCTGGCTTTTCCTGGAGTGGCCATGATTCTCTATTCTATGGGAATCCATAAACAGACCCAGAGAGGGCAACTGGGGCTATAAACCACGTCAGGCTGCCGAGATGCTGCCGAAGCACAGGGAGCAGGCCTGGGCCCATACCTCCTGTCCTCCACTGCACACAAACACACACAAATACACACACACAAACACACACACACATACTTGAGCAGCCTTTGATGACCTATTTAACAAATACAATATGACTGCAATGATGCACCGTAGTTGAGGACCGTTAAAATTAATTTGGAAACTGAGTAAATGCAGATGAGAAATACATAATCAGTGATGAGGAGTGACTGGTTACATGTAACAGTTATATAATTACATTAAAAAATAAATGTCAATGTAATCGCTAACGTTTATTAAATAACTTGTGTAATTAAGTTACAGTGACTAATTGAAAAATATTAGTGATTCCAAAGAAGTTCAATCAGATGAGGGTCTTTGAATAAAATGCTTGTCAAATATAAGGCAGACGACCATGTGTTTGGACACAAACACCTTTAAAGGCTAAATATTCAGCAATATTTTCCTTCTGAAATGAAAACAGGGTTTCAATATTACTGCATAAATTAATGTAAGAAGTAATCTGTATCCTATTACATTTTCAAAAGGAGTCATCATAACACTGCACAATGAAGAGCAGGATTCACTCACCACTGAGGTCTCCATCCAAAAAAACATATTCATCTCTTTGTCTAGCATGGTCTGATAAATGGAAATGAGAAAACTGCGGTGGTAAAATAGCATTGTTAATTTTAATACAGTGGGTCATTAAATATCATGCTGGTCTCGCCCTTTGTCCTGCTCAGACAATGTAATGGCACTTCCTTTAATATGTTTACTGTATTGGATCCAACATGCTGTCATTGTTTTCCCCAGTGTTGTTTCTCTTTAGCAGGGCAAGCCATTGGATGGGTGCTCAGGCCCATTGACTATGACATAAAGACTCTGTAAGCTTACAGATGATGATAATTTATTGACTCTAATTCACACGGTCCACTCACACACACAACAACAGAAAGAGAGACTCTTTCACTGTATGCATCGATCAATTACAAGGCTCTAGCCCACACGTCTCTGACAATTTTACTGCATGTTATGTACAGCATGTCAAGCCATGGCGTTTCAAACTGTTATACTCATTCCTGTATAATTAATATAAATTACCTCGCTGGTTTTTTATGATGGTGCAACTGTAATTAGTGGATGAAAGCAAGTCACAGCAGTCTCCACGGTGCTGCGGGGCTATCTAGATGAAAAAAGAGGGTCTGGACAAGCACCTTGGGTGGGATCTATTTTAACCCTCTCTTCCCCACTGTGCCCTCGCCAGGATCTCATCTAATCACATTTATTGCCGTCTACTTCTGCTAACCTCGTCCTCCTTAACCTTCATGTCTTCCACACCACAGCTCAAGCCACACACCAAGGCAAGAAGCCATCCTCATTTGTAGGAAACTGGCACAATAACAGTAAACCAGTGCAATAATGAGAGTCCATTTATAATGATTACCTTCTCCTTCCTACTGCTCTTCCTACAGTAAAACGCTTAGGAAGTGGCAACAACATAGACCCCATTCATGCAACGTCTGCGGCGATAAAGAGCCACAGACTCAGAGGCTGAATCAAACTGGAACAAAGCCAAGACAACAGGCCCATAGGTCAGAGCCAATAACAGTTTCATTGACTCACTACTCTTTGTTATGTGGCAACATCAACCCACATGCATGCATCCAGGAAAACACACACACACACACTAGAGTTATTACCGTCTTTAAATGTTCATTAATTTTTATTTCTGTTTAGTCTTTTAGTTTAGTTTTATGAGTGCATAAGTAGTTTTATTTGAAGAATTTACGTTTTACCATATTTTTTTCTTAGTGTTCATTTTAGTTCTTCAAAGCTTTTACTCATAGAAGCAGAAAAAGGTGGGATTCAAGAATGCATGACATCAAATATGATTTACTAAATCACAAGTTATTAAAAGTCTTGTATTATGCAAAACCATTTCATTTCTGTCCACCTTGAATCATTAACACTAGGGGACATAAACAAAGATAGCTTTAGATGTTGTTTGTTCTATTTTCCATTCTTCTATTTTCCATCATAATTTTATAAATTAAAACCCAAATTATTTTTTCACAGCTAAGAAAACCCTGACACACAGGCAAGCACCCACTTCTGTTTGATCCAACTTTGAGCTTCATATTGTACAGAAGTGTCTAAAAGTCTTTCACCCTCTTTAGCTTTGCTGGGTTGAAGGGTTATAAATAACTAACTGTATTTATCAGGCAGTTTATTATGTAATAAGGAAATACAGGAAATATGTGTCAAAATATGTGAACAAACAAGAATCTGAGCTAAAAGGCACACATGGCCACAGCCATATTTTTGTACATTGTCATATTTATTGTCATATTTGTATTTCATATTTTTATCAATACTGCACATTTACTACCATTAGTTCCCTTCTATTTAGAATTGTACATTGTTACTTTTTTTTTTTTTTTTTTAAATATACTGGGCATTTTACAGAGATGTAAACAAAACCATGTTGCACTGTACTACTTTTGTTTGGTGTTTTGACTGAAGCCTGGCAAAAGACCGTAAGATTAGTGCAGTAAATCACATTTTCTGCACAAAACTTCAAGTACAAAAGGAGATTACACTAATTACTTGACATTTTTGTCCCTGCAAGCTTTTAAAATGATTTTAATAAAAATTTTCTGTGTATTCCTGTTGTAGCTTGATACAGATAAATACATTGGTATGATGCTTATAACTTGCTTAAATAACCAAAGTAATGATGGCCGATGGCTTTTACACAGTTCTGCACATTTTTCAGTTTTTTTTTAAATTCCAAATTGACTTCACTGAGGCAAATAAAATGTATAGTATATTTTGTTTTACAGTGCAAGAAGGTGAGAATTGCAAACATTCTTTCCGTACTTGTCTATCCTTGTGATTGACATAAGCAGCTATTATCTGACATGATTAATTTTACTGAAGGGCAATGACTGCAAGATATAACTGATTATTTGCCAGTGAAAGAGGGATGAAAATTTCTTGTGTTACCACTACTGTGAGATTCATTCACCTGACTGCCTGCAGCCACAGACAATTTTGCATAAAGTGTAACCCAATCTGCCTCTCACTTTGAAGCCCAAGCCAAACAACAAGACAACAAAAGCAGAAAATACCACCAATCTTTTCACACATGCCAATTCCAATAATGATACAAACATCAGATTGTGTGCTTTCAACTGAAGCCAACAGTCATGTCAAAGAGATAGCATGGCAGCTTGTAAGGACAAATGGATGGAGATGTTATGTGCTACCCTGATTTAAATAAAGCATAGTTGGATCTGTTTGTTGCACAACCATCACAAAGCTCTCAGGTGCAAAACATACGCTCAAGTGATTAGCATGAGAACAGACTTATTGGCACAATGCAGATAGATCATTCCTTCTCCTGTAATATGCATCAGATACCATCAAGATCTAGTGCCTATTCTCACATCCATCCTCTCTGGAGGGTATCCTTCATTTGCATTAAAATGAGCGTATAAGGTTAGCATGTGCAGGTGGGGGTGCATACATGGACGCACACAATTCACGATGCACACAGTGGCTCTCTACAGAATTGAAATGAATCAAGTATGACTCCATAAAACTTATCTTCATGTCACAGTAAGCTCCTGATCATAGCTGCATGAATAAACATCTCCTCGCCTCTATTCTGTTGGTGCTGCTCAGCCTCGCACTTTGCAGCTGAGGCCAGCAGATGGAGCTCTTGCTTCAGGTTTAGTGGCTCCTGTTTAGGTCAGACAGAACAAAGAGCAGCATGTAGCCCACCACCTCTAGAATAAACACAGACCTTCACAATGTCACAAAGATTGGTTTTCGCAACCCTTAAGTATATTCTGTTAATTTAAATAATATTTACAGCCAGACCAGTGGCGACTAAAACCTTGCACACAGTATTAAAGCTTCAGTGATTTATAGTTTTCTAGTGGGGCAAAAATCCCATAATTCCCTTTCAGGAGGTTGTAATTCAAGTGGTTTTAGAGGAAATTAAAGTTTTGAATCTACTCTCTGCCTGTGTTTTTAGAGTGTAGAAAATCTAACCTGTGATTTTGAATAATCTCAGAAGTTTTCAGGCAAATGAGGGCAGGTTTAAATGTGCAATTGACAGCAGAAATTACCAATCGCTGCGCAAATTCTGTCACATGCAACTTGGATGTGACTCCTCTTAACTGTTTCAGTGCAGAAGCTTGGAAACATGGCTTCACTTTTCTGTTACAGCATAAAATGACACCAGGTTTGTCTAATATTTAGTCTTCTAGTTTGGACTGGAAGACAAAAGCTGCAAAAGGACGGTGAATATTGACAAAGTCTGGGGTTTTTACCCCAATTTTGGCTCTTGCTGTTTCAAATATCTTCAGACTGTTCACACAGCAGTGTCAACAAATCTTTATTCAAAGTATCTGATAATGGATGATTTCCAAACATACCTCAGCAATCTGTGTTTATGATGATTACAGTTCTACATATTTGATCACAATATCTGTGTAAATGAGGAGACAGAGGAGGTGCTTTGTACAGTAGTCTGAAAATAATGGAACCTGGGATTGGACTCACAGAAACATATGGAATGTTCTCACATGCTTTGATGAGGTTTATCAATGTTTCACTGGTCACACATGGGTTAAATAAAACATTATTCATCCAAAATGAAAAAAAAAAAAAAGAATAAAAGAGGTGCGTTCGTATTGGAATGTACACCGTATCTTAGAATTTCCTTTTTCACGTAAATACAAACTCAACTCTGGAGAGGAGAAAGAACAAATGTGAGCAGTAGTCCTGGGAGTGTGACTGAATCAGCCAACGGTAGTCCTCATGATGTTGAGGAAGAAGAGGAATATATGGATCAGTGCGATGAAGACGGAGCTGTGGCTCACTGGTAGAAGACTGGTGCAGGGGTGATTCTATCGTAGAAGCGACCACTTGATCTGTTCTTTGGCAGACTGAAGAACCTGAAGTGAAAAAGCATGTAAAGTCATTCCAACAACAAAATAAACTGTACTAGGCAGGTGTGATTTATTTAGTGGAGGATATTAAAAGGAGCGAGTTAAAAGTTCACAAGTGTTAAATATTTGTTAAAAGACATTGTCCTAAGACAGGTGAACGAGTAATGTGCATATCTAGAAATAGACGAGATCTAATTAATCATGTTAATTCATTGAACGACTCTGAATCATAACCATAAAGCATGGAGACTGGGGACGGCCATTAATCACGGCTATAGGAGGGATGGCGGTAGCCAGTCACATGCCTCTTAAACGACAATATTAATCAAGGAGGAGCTCACACATGAGGCAGACTCCAGTCAGAACTAAAAGACAGGGAACACCTTCAACTAGCCACCACCTAACCACTGAATAATTAGCAATCACGTACACTGTCGAACGCAGAACAGAATGTAATATATGACAAGTTAAAGGGGATGACGGAGTAGAAGTAGAGGAGAATGACGATATAACATTGCCCTTGTATTCATAGTTTATGAAGTAATGAGTTTCAACAGTTAATAAACTAATGGAGCTTTTAAACTTTACAGCAGGCAGAGGCTCAAGGCACGAGTGTTTTTCTTACCTGGGTGACTGTCTGCTCTGTCAAAGGCACATCATCTCCCTAAAGAAACAATTATGTTAATAAGCTGTTTACACACATGCAACTAAAATCACATTGTGTTGAGAGATGAAAAGAAGAGGAGCTCACTCTGAGAGCCACACGGTGCACAACTTGTTGAGGATCACTCTCTAGGATCACCCTGCAGGAGGCAGCAGAGAGACACTCAAGGAATTGTAGCAACAGAGAAGATGCTGCTGTTGTGTACAACATACGATCACTTTTCTGTAGAAATTTAAAGTTTATTCATGCTTTTTTTGTTAAATCTAATTTCACTTTTAGAGCAAACAAATATCGGACAGAGAACATCAGGTCATAGACAGATACAGTTAATTAGAAAAGGTTTTCAGCATTAATTCCTCAAGGAGACAAGCAAAAAAAAGTGTTTTGTTTCATTTCAGTACTTTTCTCTTTTGTCAATTATATACAGTCCCTTCAAAAAATAAATTAAGACACACATCCACAGTAGGGATGTAACGATATGAAAATTTCATATCATGGTTATTGTGACCAAAATTATTACGGTTATCATTATTATCGTGGTATTATTGAAACTGTGCTCAAAATGTTCAAAAAGTACTTATATACACATACTGAAATAATTTAACCAAGTTGTATTAAAAAATACATGAATAAATAAAATAAAATAATAGGCACAATGTACCTTCTGTTGGCAGAAACATTCAAATATTAACCCTTAGTGGTCTGAGCCTATTTTGTCCATTTTTCAGTACTTGTGATTTTGCCTTTATATACTATATAAACAAATGTTTACTATACCCACGTTTGGTATCTTTTTTTTCAGCACAACTTCATCTATCTCATCTGCCTATTATTTTTTTACTTTAACCTACTATAAAAACATAAAAGGCCAGAAAACACAAAAAATATATATAAAATCTGATTTGAAAAATGTATATACTTTATTGCATAAATAACACACAGATCCTTAACGAACCTTTTCAAAGACTTTAAAAGTGAATATTGGTTCCAAATATTAGGTAGATAAAATCAAAATTGTAATAAATAAAACTATACTCAAATATTTGACATAAAAGCAGATCTTTACATAGGGTTTTTTTCCCCTTTAAGTGCGGTAATCAAACATGGTTATCATGATAATTACAATTTAAACGGTAATACTAACCGTCTGCAATTTTACCGCAGTTTATCGTTATACCGGTAATCGTTACATCCCTAATCCACAGTAGAGGGTTTCTCACATTCCCTATTTATCTGTTGTACTGACTTGTTTTCTTGCAGGATTAACAAGGTTTTCCTTATCTTATAAGCATTTAACTGTCGGACTAATTGTTTCTACTGAATTATTTAGTAAATTATAGTGCCAACAATATTACAATTTGTTAAATTCAACCACAAACGGCATACAAACATTTTTTTCCAACATGCAAATATGGGAAATATGAACTAAGAGGGATTTTATTTTACAAAAAAGTAGAGGGGGATTAAAAGGACATATACTTCCACTATTGTCATTAAATTATTGAACAACGGAAATATAAATTAATAATATCTAATCCCCTATCTACTTCTTTATCTGTTTTTGAGGGGTAAAAGAGTGAAAACATATTATTTTTTTCTTCTTTTTTAGGAAGAGAACTAAAGACGGAAATGTATTTATATGCATTACGTAAGTATTCTGCTTCTTTTGTTGAGCTGCCTTAAAATAGAGTTTTTAACCAATACCTTTTTTACTTGTATCATGTGCGATAAAAGAAAAAATAAATAATAAAACATCATTTCTACTTACCCTCCATCTACAATTTCATCCACGGCGAGGAAGAGGCCTTCCATATTCTCCAACAAAGCCCGCCTCTCGACATTTTTCCTACGATGTGACATACATGACAAGTGTATTTTTATAGCTTACAAAGATGTAACAAAAACCACTGTGGTAGTTTGATAAAAATTTTAAAATTAAGAACAGACGTCAAAACTGTTGTACATACCTCAACATCTGACTGAGCGAATCAAACAGACAATTTAGCACAGCCATAAGCATTAGCTGTTGGGAATAAAATAAAAGATAAGAATCTGTTCATATCTAATGACAACACAGTGTTGTTCTATCATCTATCCATTATTTCTAAAAACAAGTAATAAAAATAATTTTTATCAAAAAAAAAAAAAAAACAACCTCTATGCAGCCTTGTGTTGCTCAATTTCCTCCATTTGTTTTTCTTTGCTAAACTCTCTAAACTATTTGCAAAAAAAAAAAAAAAAAGGTACATTGAGGAAGGCTTAAAAATACACCAAATGTGAAGATGGATGAAATAAACTGGTTAATTCCAGAATTTTTCATCATTTCTTTCTCTTAAAACTTTAAATTTCTAATATTCTGACAGAACAGATCGGTTTCAACTGATAATAATCAGAATGGAATTTAAATGATTGCACTACTTTTAACAAACTGAATGACCAAAAAAATCCAACACATTTTTACATCACGATAAATAAAAAGACTAATATAATTGTATAATATTGATTTTAATGAGGAAATATAACATGTACAGTAATTTAAATTAATATACAGATTATATCAACATGATACAATAAGAAGAGATATCATGAGATTACAATGACATGTTATCATTTCTTATCATTTCACCTGTCATGAGGCATAATACGATGAGAGACTTAGATTTGTCTTGTATTTTTTTGTTTTCACTCGATTTAAACTAAATCATTAATAATGCGTTTATAAAATTATTCTTACCTCATTTTCATGCGAGCTCCCGATCACATAAAAGAAGAGGTCTATGTTGCTCTTGTAGACAACTGTGAGACCCTCCAATAATGCTATTTCACCTAACGGCACAGAAAACACAAAGTCATGCATGCGTGTGCCAACAAAGTAATTCTCTAATGTGGTAACTGTGTTCTTCCTTACTGTCTGTCCTGTGAGTTTTGTTGAATATGTTCTTCTCAAAGGCCTTCTGTTCCTTCACTGTCGGGTATGTATCGTCATAATACTGTAAAATGAAAAATAAAACAACACAATTGATTAAAATAAAATATAAAACAAGGAAAATCATTATATACTTATGCATTTCTCCACACCTAGTGTTATGAAAGCTGTTGGTTAAATGTAACAACTTTAAATTTTACACAACAATATTAAAAATGACTGTCATCCTTTAAATATACGTAAATATGTAATATGCAAAATAAAAGTATTGGTGAGTACACAGACACTAAATTCAAATGCATTGTTTTAATTATAATTTTCCATTTCTGCATGCCAAGTTTGATTGTAACACATACTTTTGAGGTATTTTGAAGTTTGTACTTTATAAATATCACTTCAACCGTGCTAATAATATATTCAGGAACTTTTAATGAAGGTTTGACAGGAATAATGCTGTAATATTGTTTTGAGATTTGCATTACCTGGTTTAAAAGTATGCATTAAGGACTTAGTTTATGAAGGTTATGAAATTTGAAATTTATCCCTTACATTTTTCAAAAGAGGGTAGTATTCTGTATCTATTGCTTCAGAAAAAATAACAACACTCTCATACAGCACATTAAAAAGCAGGTCTACATATTCTTGCTGTTGAAATCATGTACCTGAACTCTGATAAACTTTATAATTTTAGACTATCATACCTTGGCATAAAGCCTGTCCCCGTCATTGTCCAGAATGAGGACTGCTTTAACAGTGTACAAGGATGGTTCCTATAAAGAGGCAGACAAACAGAAAATATCACGCATGAATTATGAATAACAGCTGTGTTGGTTGTACGCTTCAGCTAGTTAGGTCTAGTTTTAAAACACGTAATTTGTAACACACAGTCGGAAACAACACGACAAGGTCAGTGTTCAGGTATCCACTAATGAAGTTAAAAATGAAATTCCAATGATGACTGTAACTGAAACCGCGTTTAAAGTGACTGTTTATTACTAAAGTCAATAGGTGGACATACTACTTCCACATCACCCACAGATACATTTACACGAAGCTAACTTTACGTAGCTAGCTGTTAGCCACTGCCAACATTTACTCCGGGTACAAAGAAATCATTGGTTTTAGGACCGTGTCGAAAACTGCTGTCAATATGTTATTCTATGAATCCGTTTAACCGGATGCCCAAATAGTGCAGACATTAAATGAATTAGTTACATATGCCAACTTTACCAGTATGGGAGAGTCCATCTTCTTTCTTGTTAGCAATGCAGCTAGCAGGCTACCATTAGTGACGTAAGACGTACAGTGAATGAGGCGTGTTCTCATTGGCTGACATTGTGTGACGTGTTGCATGTATGGTGCAAAGGGCAGTTCCCACTACAGGGCGTCAAAAAGCAATATGATATGCAGGAAATACCGAATTTTGTGCTGTAACTGGACATTCAGCGCTTTAAGTACCTTCTATTTAAAATTAACTTCATCTGCTGCAGATTTGCCCTTAACTGAACTAGATAAGGAAATATAAAGACAAAAAATTGTAGAGGAAGTCAATGCCAAAGTTTTGCACCATCCTCTTTTCTCTGGTTTTCACTCAAAACATTATAATGAATACTGCAACTAATTTTCTTTTCTCCCATCATTGTCTGTGGTTACAAATTGACAGTTTATTTTGCTTATTATCTGTTTGATGTGTTTGGACATAAGGCTGTTGAGTTTAATTGGCTAACTTAAACACCTAAGCAATATCAGAGTAGTTTAGTTTCTCATAAATTTTCTGTTGGTTCTTTTCATCAATTACCTCTGCTCCTCATACTTTTTCTTGTTTTTTTAAAAGCTGACCCCTTGTTAATGTCCCTGTCTTAAAACATATTTTCAGTCTAGTTGTGGCCTTTTATGCCCAGTGAATTAAGGGAGTGTATTTTTTGTCAGACTACACTATAAAAAATCTCTCTTTTACGTGCCATTTTAGCTTACTTGTACTCATCAACATCTTTTTTCGGGATCCTCCTACATTTAACCAACTCCAATTATCTTAGTTCCCACTTCTGGGAAGCACTTGGAAAACTAGGATGATGGGGATTTCCCTCTATCTCACTCCATAAATGACATCACTCTTTGGTCTTACTGTAAAGTATTTTGGAGCTTGAGTTTTAAATAAAACTGGAATATGCAATGTTTTAAACACATATGGCCTAAAGAGTAATATAATTCAAACATATAGATGTCTCTAAAGGAAACCTATGCAAATATGATAGGTAACATATATTCTGTTTTCATGTGCATTCATAAAAGCACCGTGGGTATGAAATGTTGCAATGCTGCACAATGTTTACTCAATTCAGCCACTAAGATTTCAAAATTACACTGACTGTAGAGGAAACTGTACTCTGCCTTTTACCGGAGCAGCTCATGATTAAAGGTTAAAGATGTCATTGTCGTGCCAACTCATCTTTGAAGCTAAATACATTTTTCAATCAAAATCAGGTGTAATTTATATCAGCAAAACAGGACGATGACTCGCAGAGCTGATGATCAGTCAGAGGTTAGCAGTGGAAAAAAAGAAATTGTGGTGATTTCTAAATTGATTTTCATATTCATCTAACCATCTCTAAGTTATTTATTAAAAATAGTACATGCTGCATTTTGCATTTTTCTGTAATAATCAGATATTTTCTTATATTTAATTCACTGATTATGTAGATATTCATTAAAGCTCAGAGTGAAGTCAAAGACGGTTATATAAAAAGAGGAAAAGTTACTTTTTCGGCAAAATATATAATTAACTGAATGTAAAAAAAATAGTGCCTAGAACTACTGTCATTTATCACACTACACTGTTGCCCATAAAATAGGAATAATTTTGTTTTCAGACACATTCCTCTTATTATTCCTATTTATACACATCAGAAATCACCTTTGACCTTGTACAGTGATGACATACAGAGTCCCAGTTCTAGTTTATCTATTAAAACTAAATCTCATTGCCCCAACTATTTTTTGAGAAGAGCTAAAAATGTTTTATTCCAACTTTATGGGCAACAGTGTATATGTTTTTTGTTTGTTTGTTTTTATCACTGTTGAAAAGGATGATGTTGTTTCTACATTCACTATTGAGCCTCTAAATGTCCAAAAAAGCAGAGTAACTGCATTTAACCTGAATTATTTAGAAGTACTGTTGCATTACCTGTGTTATTATCATTATCATTATGGGTCCAAAATTTACTAAAGATCGTTATCTATCTAGATCAGTAGATACTTTTTGTTGCCGGTGCCAGTATAACTATTTTATGGTTGAAGGATAGGTCATAATAAAGTTGAATAATGTTGAATTAATACTCAATTCTGGCACAGATTACTGTTTAAGTTCATCACACTGTCCATTCTCTATGTACCTATTATTATACTTCTCAAAGGGATTATTATGTAAAAAAATATTTGCACAAAGCCTTCGATAGTGAGAATGAAGTAATGTGATAGTCGGGGCTGCTCCCCACTCCTCAGCTTATGCCAGCAACCACAGCAGTTAGCAGTTCCCTTCCTAAGAACCAAGCACCCTTTTTATCAGCATTAAGCAGAGCTTCCGCCAACCAACATCCTCCTTTCCCTGCCTTCACTCTCTTCCTCATAATAGCCAACCAGCCCTGAGAGAAATGGACGCATATCATGTACATAACTCCTCATGTTAATGTACACACATACACTAACATGAACAGGTGTGGCAAATACAACTATTTCTTATTTATGATCAGTTTTTCTAACGGTTGTACAGTATGTTTATGTGTAACAACAGAAAAATTAGGAGCTGCTAGAAAACATTAACCCTTTCATGCATGAATTGTAAGAGCCTTAATCAAGATTTTTTTTTTCCTGAGTGTGTTTATTCCTCTAGGCATAAAAAAAAAAAAAACAAAGCGACTGAAATTTTTATTATGAACCTATTTTTCATGGAGTTGCAAGAATGTCTACTCAGCTGGACACTGTGCATTTAATTCTGAAGCAAAGAAACGTATTTACTGATATATTGTATGAAAACTATGAAATAAAAACATTTTAACACAGCTAATCTGATGTTTTCTCACATTTTAACATACTCTAATACTAGTCATTACTCACTTTGTGGAGCTAATATGCAAAAAAAAAAAACTTTTTCTTTAAAAAAAACAACAAAAAAAACCCCTGTTAATTACAGTCTAATAACAATAACAAGCCATTGATTTACACTCAAACATCTTACTGCAGATCAGGTTTATCACGAACAGTAAAGTTACAGTAACAGTATGAATTGCAATGTGTGGGATGATGCATGAGTGTCCACTGTATCAGCTGATATGGAACTGGGAACAACAAAATCCATGAATATACAAGAGAACAGCTGTAGAATAGCGGTTCACTGTAGTGACCACTATGCATGAAAGGGTTAAAAAAAAAAATGATTGGGAAATATAATTCAGATGTTGCAAAAGATGATCTTCATCTATACGAAGGTTAAGATAAGTGAGGCCATACTGAGACAACACAATGATGCTGCATGTTTAGGTTCCTCATTTCTTCTCAGGTAGTGATAATGTGTGGCTATGATGATGGTCATTTTAAGGAACAAAATGGAACCTTATCTGTTGATCCAATCGTCATCCTTTACAGTTACTTCAACCCGAACTGTGCACAAGAGTTATTTGATGCATATACATTAAAAATAGTTCATAACGGAATGCATCCAAATATGTAACTTTATATCTAAAGTTTATGTCAATATCCATGATATCTAATGCTGATCTATGATTAAAATGCCTCGAGAATAAAAGCAATGAAATTTTTACCATGTTTGAGTCACTAATAAAAAAGTATTCAGTCAAAAATGTTGGTTGGCTGCAGTTTTCAAGATACAGTCTTGGGTCAAAACATGAAATTGCGAGAATTAATGCGAGAATAGGTTTTACTCAAATGGAATGTTTGTCTCAGAGCTACCAAACCAATTGTATAAATTTACATTTACATTTACATTTATGCATTTGGCAGACGTTTTTTTCCAAAGCGAGTTACAAGGGGAAGATTAACAATTAACAATTCTCTCTCTCTCTCTCTCTCTCTCTCTCTCTCTCTCTCTCTCTCTCTCCCTCTACTTTATTTATGAAGCACTTTAAAACAACCATAAATGTAGATAAACCAATATACATTGGAAACATCTACTAATCAACACTTTTGTTATTTGTTTTCCAGTTCATCCTATACAAATACACAAGATTTAGTACATTTGATCTCTGTGGCAGATAATTTTTTAAAGAAAAATGTAGACACTACTGACAAACAATAGGCAACATTGTGGATCAAATTTACAAATTCCAAATCAAGAGCCTGTATTTTACCAGAATTAACTCCTGTTCATGTTTCATGTCTCTCTGGTTTATTTTTCATTAAGATTATGTCACACTTAAAAATCAACGTATACCAGAGGCAAAAAAAGTATCCTCTTCCATCTGCTCTTTCTATTTATTTTTCCCTTTCCCAGAAGCTGACTCCAAAAATATTCCCCTCTTGATACCACAACCCAAGGCATACACTCATTTTGTTTAGTAGTGAGGTGGTTTTTCCACTCATGTCTGATACAGCTTTGTGGATGTTAAAACAAGACCAATGATGCCACATTTCTCCATCCTTAATAGACAAATGCTACGGAAACGTCTGCACACATATAAAAGTTAGGGGAGAAGAAAACGGCAAACATGTTAAACTAATCATCTGTCTGGTCTGTAAAGGATTTTAAGCCCTGTGAATGAACTGTGGGTAGTCTAGTTCTCAAACATGGGTAACTCGTAGTGCTGAGGTGAACAGCGAGGAAAGTTTGACAGCCTGAGAGGTTGAGACAGGCTGGAAAGCAGAGATGTCAACGGCTAATTGAAGCAAACAAACACAAACAGGGAACGTGGGCGTTGACCTGGGAACTGTGTCCAGATTCAAAACCACTGTGGTCGCAGTAATAACAGGCTTCTCTTTGGCATGCTGTGGCAGTGGTTGAGTCAGGGGCTGGGTGCTAGGAACTTGGGTTGGGAAGTCCCTTCTTTGATTCCTGGTAGACATTCACCTTCTTGACTCTGTCAGCCACCTACTTTTTTCCATCTTAGAACAATGACAGAGAAAACATTGTGATTTACGCCTCAGTGGGATATGATATTGTAATGGGCCAGACAAAACCGTTATGTTCTCAGGGTTTTGTGAGTTTTCTAGGCTAAAATCTCCAAAACCATTTTTTGTTTATAACTGTATTTTTGTTGTTGTTGTTGTCACAAATGCTATGCTGCTGTGGATAACACAATCTAACCTAAGTATTTTCATATGCCCATGGGTAGACAGTGAATAAATCTTCTCTGGACATGTTTTCTGTATTCATGTTTTTCACTTTTCTGTTGCAGGTATAACTTGCAAAATAAATTCAACAAAGATCCAGTGCTTTACATAAATACGTGAAAATACAAGGAATTATCATGTGTTTTGCTTACATTTAAGAGTATTTATAGCAATTAGTGAAGAATAATATAGAATATCATACATTTTTATTACTGTAAAAAAAACAACAACAAACAAACAAATAAATTGAGAAGAGCATGCATTCAAGACAGGAGGTGGTAAGGACATCTGTTTGCAGCTCTACCTTTCTGAGAAACAGAAAGGCAATGTAGTTCCACATCTATGCATACGCAAATGTTGCTTTCATCGGAAATACTCACATTTGTTGCACTATGAGGTTGTTTTACTGAACGTGTGAATAACCACAAACATTATTTTAATAAAGTTAATTCTTCCATTTTGCATTTGCATTAGGTCCCTCAGAAGTTCCTGTTTATTTTTTTAATAAATAAAAGACTGTAACATGGTGCGGGATTAACAGATGCATATTTTAGTACATTTATCAGGTCGTTTCTGCTATGAATACATGATTTTTATAAATGTAATATATTCACTGTATCATCCACTATGTACAGAATAGAATGTATGACACGTATTTAAATCTCTATGATGATGTTTAGTTATTTTGTCACCATTACTGCAATCTATCACAGTGCTTTGCAAGAAACAATAAACAGGCATCGTCTTCACCATCAGTTGCTGCATGAAAGCTATTGCACAACAGGGCAGTTCTCCATAACACACAGCCTTTGTGAGTTCACTGTTCACAGTGCTTCAGATCAGGGCAATGAGGGGATTTTTTTGTGAAGGATTTTAATGGTCACTTGCTATGTAAGACACGCTCCCCTCCATTCTCCCCCTGCTCCTCTCTCTCCCTTGGCGGTTGCTCTGCCAGATAGTGGAACAATGTAGTCTTTCTTACCTGTCGGAGGGTGTACATTCCATCTCTACTAAACTAAGTCTCAATCTAGCCTCCAACCCCTGCTTGAACAGGGCCCTCGCTGCAACGCCAGCACTGACTCCAGGTGCTCCACATCACACTCCTCATACCTTTCGTTTGGGAGGATTTGAAAGGACACTGTTCTTGTACGGGTTTGGCCAGGACAGAGACAACCATCCGGCTAGTTTTCACTCACTCTTAGCTGTTTAACCTGATCCTTTCAGATTATTTTACCTTGTCAGTACATCATTAGAATGAGAATAGCTTACAGCGTTTTGTTGAATTTGTAAACATCTACCTACTTCAGAGTGCACTGACAGAATGATTGCTGTAGTGTATGCCAGACTGTTGGTTTGTGGTTTGTCATGTGGGCAAAAGGGAAATTTGGAGGTTGGGGTGCAAGTGTGCTATTAAGGATACAAGAGTGCAAAAAACTGTGGTGTGGGTGCTTTACAGGAAGGTTGCGTTTGTCTTCACAGAGCCATCCCATTTATGCCGGTGGCTGTATGTGAAGCTGAACAGAGAGAGACAGACAGAGTGAATAAGAGATAGAACGAGAGGCCTCATGTGTTTCATTTCTAGTGATCAGTCAAAAGTATTCAGCAGCATACATATCAAACAGAATAGAGCTCACTTTACTGTTCTTCTTACAACCAGGATTCTGTTTCACATCTGATTCAATCACCTGCTGAAGACGCAGAGAATGTTGCTCAGGTATGTATCTCCTTTATTTATCTGATCATTTTCTGTTTTTTTACACTGAAAGGCTAAAACTTTTCCACTTGAATGAAATCAGTTGCACTGAATTAACTTAGAGTAAGACTTCAGATAGTATGACATTACAAATGGTCATATTTCCAACGATTAAACAGTGTAACGGTATTCCTGCTTAAGTTTATTCTTGTTCAATTTGTTATGGACACATTATAATATAGATATGCTTTATGATTTAACATGATTTGAACAAATTAGAGTCATTTTATTATACATTTCACCTTGTGGTTTAATCTAAGTATTAAATGATAACCTATTCCTCTTTACTCATGCAGAAAACAGTGTCAATTAGACAGTTATAAGTCTATATTAATAAGTCTTGCACGACAAAATCATTCTCTTGTGAATAAAAGTACATGTTTGATTACTTGACAGTCAGTATTCCTCATGTTATGAGAATAATATGACACTATATCTTACTAATATGAAATAGTATAAACCTGTTTTTAAGTAGCTGGTCTTAACTAAATAAAAATACATACTTGATGATTATTTCTTATGTTGTTCACTGTATCTATTTATTTTGACTCATTTAGACAAAACGGTAAACTTCACTAAATGACACTTTATTACAGCAGTCTGTCTTTGATGAACATTTTTTTAATCTAACATATTTTTGGTCCAGGCACTGAGACCAAAATATAGTAAAACTTTTGGTTTAACCATTTGTTACACTGTAGTATTCCTTTTTCTTTTCTTTCTTTTGAATATACAAAAAGTCAAGATAATCTTTTGAGTCCAAAGTGACTCTAATATCATTACTGTATACGTATATATATATATATATATGAAAGGTTCATATACATGTATGCCATTTACATCTGTAGAGACTTATTGGAGACAGTGTTAAAACCTTAAGTAGTTTTTGTTTTACATTAAGTGGAGTAATCCGGTGTCACTTTTGCACAAATAATAATATTATTTATTAATTATTATGTCAACATGCGACTGACAGAAAAGGACATTGGTGGTTTAGGTTTTATTATGAGAATTAAATCCTTCAGTGATCCGTGAGTTTCTTTTAGTCAAATGACACAATTACAATATCATTTCGTTCACCTCAAAGCAGAATTGTCTAAGTCATATTTTTTGGCCAAATTGTGATATCGCCTTAACATGAATCAGCAGTGTTAGGAGGATAATGTTACATAGATATCACAGTTTGGCCAATAATATGATTTGGGCAATTCTGCTGAGGCGTATAATTTGGTATAATATAAATGGAAAAGCTGAAAATACAGTCTATATCATAACAGCTGTCATATCTACACCAGGAGTTTAATGAACAACAAGAACTACAAATGTGTCAGCCGTGTACTAAGTTTTCCAAAGCAGCGATCAGGCCCTATAGTGTGTCGTACAGAAAGCAGTGTTTTCCCGTAGATTGTCTTATCAGGGGTTGGCATAGCTGCACCCGGGACAGCTGATGGGAGGAGTCAACTCATTTGAACCTCATGTGCTCCAAATGAGCAGCAGAACACCAAACCAGTCACTTATTTTGTATCGACAGGCCTACAAATATGCCATATCCTGGATGGATTTGTACACAGTATGTGTTTGGAGACAAGCTGACCAAATGTATGCTTTTTTTGTATGTGTTTTTTTACCGTTATGACAAAGTTGAGAGGCTGAAATGCAAATAACTGTCCTGTTCTGTTCCTTCTCCAGGTTGACTCATTGCTACAAGAGCCTGTCCTGAATGTGTTCAACAGCCAACTATGTTCTCCCATTGAGGAGAACGTGTGAGGTAGGTCAGTTTAATAGTTACAAATTTTTAAATAAGAAAAATTAAACATGTAAGCCATTCAAAATAATACATAATGTTGTTTTTAGTCCAACCATGTAGTAACTGTAATATCTCTTGAATACAAGGTATTAGCCACTCCAGGCAGGCTGTGTGGGGGAGTATCCATGCCAGCTAATTTCCCAGGAGGCAAGTCTCATGGAGCTCCTCAGGACACAGAGATGGACATGGCTTGGCAGGAGCTGATGGCCATCACAGAGCTGCAGGTACACTTTAACTGCAACACTGGCACATTCAAGACTTGTATTTGTCACATGTGGGTGTACAGGCACACTCACAGTGAAATTAAATTGCAACAAGCACCCCTGTGCAAACTGTGCTTAGCATAGAAAATAAAGTATACATACAATATACTTAAAGTAAAATATAAAATATAATATGAAATATGGAGAATTAAGCAGTAATTACAAGCTGTCATTGACACCAAAAATGCACCATGACATGTATTTCTTATCGTAGATAGCCATCACAATACTTCAAGTTGCATCATTTCTAATCAGCAGCCTTTATTTTGTAATAATGATGAGTGGGAAAATTTAAGTGGTTTACTGGTGTAGAGCAGTTTCTACAAACAAAAGTGGGCTCATGTAGATATTTTATCATTACTCTATTTTTGGATGTAAAGGATTTAAAAGCTACACACTTGGTGAAGCTAATAATTAAAATGTAGTAAATATGCAATAATTAGGTTAAACAATTTTCATGTGATGCTGGATGCAAAAAAATAAAATACACATTAAGATGAGATGTATGGGCAACAAAGGCCTGTTTGAGTGATGGCTGAATGAAGAGATTGGGAGAGGGGCAAGTGCTGTATGTTGCTAGCGGCCCCCTGCACTGCACAATAGCCATCTGTTTCCAGGTGAAACCCGATCATATCTATGAGAGCCCTTCATAGGCTATGGGTGGCATGCTGAAGTGGGGGCAAACTGTGTTCTGTAGCCCACAAGATGACTTGTGGAAAAGATCCTGTGACTTACTGTTCTAGTAAAGTGAAGAATTGTCATGAATCATTTTATTGCTATTAATGTGACATTTGTGTCAGTGTGATTGTCAGACATAACTCAGTGAGATCCCTTTATTTCTGTGACAGGAGTTTGAAGTCTCAGCTGAAGGCTCTTATGAAACACCCCAGTACCAAGCCATGGAGCCCATGGTGCCAATGGGATCGTACGGTATGCCTCAGAACCACCCTGAGCCTCCTCCTGCTGCCTGTGAACTCAGCACCGCCGACACCTTTGATGGATGTTACTCTGAAGAAGTGCCAGTCTGTCATCGTCTGGGCACCAATAACGAGTCGCTGTATGGACACTCTGACTCTCAGCTCAACCAAAGGATGCTCCCTATCTCCAGCCCGTCTTGTCAGCCCTCATTGATGGCTCTGAGAGGGCAGATGAACATGTCATGTACCAGTCAAGGGCACAGGAGGGCCAACGCCTGCCTCTCTCAGGGTCTGAGTCGACACATGTTGTGGACTACACCTGGACAAAGTTCACACACTCGCTCAGCTGATGATCTGGAGTCAGACTCTGGGTTGTCTTTAGGTTCTACTCCACCTTTGGCCTCTCCTGATAATGCAGTTGGCAGTGTACCAGGTTACCAAAGTGTTGATGTAGGCTTGACATACAGTGATGGTGAACCAGACAGAATGACTGAACAAGCCAGAAGAGCCAGCATCCATTACTCTATGAATTATCAAAACCAACCTCACTCATATTTACACTCAGGAGCACATCAATCTTATTATCCCCCCCAACCCAATTTATCTCATGCGCAACCTAACGTTCCGACTCCTCGGTCAGTTAAACAGCAGGGACAAGTCACTGCTCTGAGTGACCTTTATGACTTGGGGATGTCCAGCAGAGGGAGCTCACAGCACAGCATTTACACAAAACCACAAGACAGCATCTCCACTCCTGCCCCACTGAGTAGAGATGAGAGACGGGCCCTGGCTTTGAAGATCCCCTTCCCTATGGATAAGATTATCAACCTGCCAGTGGATGACTTCAATGAGCTCCTGACCCAGTATACTCTGACAGATACGCAACTAGCACTGGTCAGGGACATTAGAAGGAGGGGGAAGAACAAAGTGGCTGCTCAGAACTGCAGGAAGAGGAAGCTGGAGAGCATAATTCACCTGGAACGAGAACTGAACCAGCTGCAAGCCCAGAGAGAGCACCTGGCACAGGAAAGACTGGAGTTCCAGCGCAGCCTGGATTTCATTAAATGTCATCTTACAGAACTCTACGCAGAAGTATTTTCTCACTTGCGAGATGAGGATGGACAACCATATTCAATAGATGAATACTGCCTACAGCAGACACCAGATGGCAAAATCTATCTAGTACCTCAGACAAATATGCAAAAATGTGAGCCATGCTAAGAGGGAATGAGACCTTTCGTTATTTTAAGATTATGATGCTGGACTATGCCATGTGAGGACTTTGAGTACTTCATGTGATTATGTCTTAACATTTCTAAGACTCATGCTTCTATTATTGCTCTTCAATTGAGTGACACAATGACAGATGTCCATAAAAAGATCTTTATTATAAAAACTTTGTATAAAACATATAAAAGACAGCCCTGCTGCACAGCAGTCTTCAGTGTTTTCTTTCCTTAAAAAAAAAAAAAAAAAAAAAACTAAAAAGGTATAAAACTCCTCAGCTCCAGGTCGTTGTGCAAAACTGCAACAAGAGAAATTAAATGAGCCATAATAAAATGTGTCAACAAAGGTGATTTCTCATTTGCAACTTACTTGATTAAGACATTGTCACTGGAATGCAAGTCCGGGTTTGGGTCCATGAGTTTCCTAAAAAGGCAAAAACTAATATAAGTAAAGGGTAAACTTTTACAAATGTGTTCATTGCTCTTCACAGCATGCAAAATACTGTAGGACCACTAAAGACAATAGAGGCCCATTTACCAGTCAACATTGGTGTAAGACTTAACAAAATCTTCTTTGCAGATAACTTACATTACTGGGCTAAACACAACTCACTATGAGCTACAAGATAAAAATAAATACTATCATAGTTGAGAAGTCTGGTCTTACCTACAGACAGCATTTAAGTCTTTTGGTAGCTGCTGCCTGCTAGCCTCAGGCTTCTGCTCTCACTCTCCCCTGCTTCAATGATCCTGGCGATGGTTTTGCTACTTCTCTCCCTCAGCTGGCTTCCATGGCTAGCCTCAAAGACTTTGCATGTAAGCTAGCATCCTCCAGATGATCTTTCCAGAACTCAGGGTAGAGTCTGTCCCATGTGATGGGCTCTTTATGATGAATGCATTTGCGCACCACCTTTGTTTCCTCAACCAACTTTTATTTAGTGTTGTTCATGACTCATGAAGTATGACATGACTAATGCAGACCTTCACACACAGTGCTGTTTCCAAACTCCTCATACCAACACAGGAAATATGGCCCTCATCCCCAAGTTAGTGCAGCAGCTAAAATGAACCCTCCCTTTCCCAAGAAAGCTAACACAACTTTAAAAAAAAAACTGAAAGATGGTTTATTTCAGCTTGATTAGGTGCAGTTACAAATAAAACCAGACTTTAAGAAAAAAATCTACACAAATCCTTATTGGAATGCTTAATTTCCAAAAACAGCTTGATGAAATAACACAAAAGACGTTTAAATGAAGACCCTCCATGATTTATCTACTGTACATCTCTTCTTGCAGCAGCTGTAACCTGCCACAACTGTTTGGCTGAGCAGATTTAGGAGGTAAACCTGCAGCTGCCCTGTCACTTCGCTTGCTCTCCTCTCCTTGCTCTCCTCTCCTAAGTACTCAGTCCTGTTGAACAATACGGAACAACATCGTTAACTGTGCACTGACTTTGTATGACCTGACATCCAGAGAATTGTTTAATAGTCGTATCTGCACTTAACGACGAATCCCTGCACAACTACAAACTCTGGTTTCAAGGTGCAACGTGCCTCCAGTTCTTACCGCTTCACATTTCAAAATCGTCCTTGACGTCCACCATAGCCACCACCGTTGGAGCCACCACCATATCCACCTGAAAACAAAAGCAGGTGAACTCAGCATATACACTCCATACAGCAACTGGCCTGCCAATCACTGTCCCATCACACACTTACCGAAGTTCCTGCTGCCACCGCCGCCACCACCAAAGTTGTTTTTCATTGGGCCAAAGTTGGAGGCCTGGGGGTCATAGTGGCCCATTTGGTTGTAGCTGTTGCCACCTCCGCCTCCTCCACAGTTGCCTGTAAAATGAGAACTTCACATCATTTTCTGACCAAATCTTCATAAACATAATAATCAAAAAGACCCAAGACACTTACCATAGCCATTGCTGTCATAACCATTTCCTCCATAGCCACCTCCACCACCTCCCTGATTGTATCCCTGGTTGTAACCCCGGTTGCCACCACCATTATTATATCCTCCAGGACCCCCAGGACCACCTCCATAGCCTACACAACAAATAAATATTTAGTATGCAATGCAAACATTGAGTGAGGGAAAAAAAAAAAAAAAAAAAAACACACACAAGACAATAGACCACTTACCACCATCTCCTCCATTGCAGTTGTATGGCCCATCACCATATCGTCCCCTGCCACCTGAGAAGATCAAAAATTTAGGCATCAGGGCCAAGTCACATAATCACTCTATAAAACCTAGAATGAACACTTAACAGACTCACCCTGGTTGAAGCCTCTGTCGTAGTCGTAAGGTCTTCCACTGGTGTTGCGACCTGAAACATGACCAGTGTCATGACCTCAGGAATAGAGTGGATATATACATGTGAATAATTACCACAGCTCATGCATCGACACGAATTGAATATTGATCATCCCTCACCTCCTCTCATTCCCATGCCTGCGGTCTGCATTTCCTGTTTTGTAAGGGCCTTCCTAACTTCACAATTGTGACAGTTGATGGTGTGGTATTTCTGGACTGCAAGGATGTAAAGACAGAAATAGTATAAGTAACTATTCATTAAAATACCCTGTTAAATCTGGCAACTTAATCTAAGTGTACTTACTGACAATCCTGTCGACTGAATCGTGGTCATCAAAGGTCACAAATGCAAAGCCCCTCTTCTTTCCAGTGCTACGGTCGGTCATGATGTCAATGACCTCAATTTTTCCGAATTGCTGGAAGTAATCCCTCAGATGAGACTCCTCTGTATCTTCTTTAATACCGCCAACAAAGATCTTTTTCACTGTTATGTGGGCACCTGGTTTGTTGGAGTCCTGTGTTCAAAGACATTTATTATTAAACTTATAACCCATACATACAAATACATTAAATAGGGTTTCCCCTGGGATGCGCGAGTTCAACATACCTCTCTGGAAACTGCACGTTTGGGCTCCACCACCCTGCCATCAACCTTATGGGGACGGGCAGACATGGCAGCATCAACCTCATTCACTGATGAATAGGTAACAAAGCCAAAGCCCCTGGATCGTTTGCTGGTGGGGTCCCTCATGACCTAAGAGATGGAATTATTTAGCTACAACTTGTGCACCAAGGATGTCTATGCATGAGTGCAGAGAGTGAAAGGAGATGCTATAGAAGTAAATGAAGCCTACTTACCACACAATCTGTAAGGCTCCCCCATTGCTCAAAGTGAGCCCTCAGGCTTTCGTCTGTGGTCTCGAAGCTCAAACCCCCAATGAACAGCTTACGGAGCTGCTCCGGCTCACGAGGCACCTACACAATAGACAAAGCAACACGACCAGGTCAGGAATCATTTGTTGTGATAGCACATGGATTGTTAGTCGGCCCACAAAAGGAGTCTCAACGCAACGCCATTATGTCTGATATGCTTCCTTAGGGTGCATTATGTGCTCTGCGTCATTAAAAAAAAAAAAACACGCCGGGGCAGGGTGGAGAAGACATCGCCGCCATTACTGTTAGCGAACCGGCCAAACCAACACCCCGATTTTACTATTCTTACTCTGAACCACTCAACGCGCGTGGTGGTGTACGCAATGTTTACTATATTCTGACACTGTTTATATACGGTCGGCAATGAAAACATCTCTTGCAACTGCTAAATATCCGCCGGTGTGAACAAAGGCCATGAGGCCCAGCTGCTACAAAATGGCGGATTCACAATGCTCGGCAGCTGCGGCAGATCTCACGAACACTCAGTCTGCACCGAGCGTCGCCTATTATCGTTGATTTAATACTACCCTTATTACCCATCCAACTGCTGCTAAAAATGTAACATGCGTTTTCAATAGAGTACTCACGTCATTCGACATTTTGATGAAAATCCTTGATGAAACCGTGTGGGCTGACCAGACCGAGGTGATGTGCGTCAAACGAGACTAGCCCGCTGGTGAAGAGTAGGGTATGTGTGAAAGGGTACACCTCTTTTATTCTCTGATTGGTTAACAGTTCCCGCTGCAGTCTGAGGTCACTGTTGATAGAGTCCCGATTGGTTTAAAGTCAATCAATCACAAATATTGTCCAATAATCTTGCAGCATGTGTAAAATTCACAAGAACGACAAAAAATAGGGCAATTGGAGTTGTAGATACAACAATTCATATACAATGCATTTTCTGCTCAGTACTGTTATGTCCTTAAAAAGCAGTTACGATAGTTAAAATAATACACCACAACGATGAGTCACAAATCTCAAATAAATTATATTTTTGCGACTGACTGCGTAATGGTCAGTGATGCAAAATTTCTTCTACATTAATAACTTTTACGTTGTTTAAAAACAAACTGAAGTGTGTAACCAGTCATCTATTTCGTTTCACTGATAACTGCACTTATTTTAAGTACAATTCCCTTTATCTGTGAGATTGTCAGCTGACTAAGGGGCGGGTCCATTTATTGTGCGCTTCTAACGCGCGCTTTTTACGCACAGGGCTTTTTGTGGCTCAAGCTAGTTGCTAAATTAGCTTCAGCGTTGGCCCACTGAGTGCAGGTTCTCTGAAGACACACGCATTATTCCAGAAATAAACGTGTCAAATACCCTGCGCCTGCACATTTAAGGTAGGAAATTGCTTACACGCTATAACACTTCATTCTGTTGCACGTATAATTTTACATTTGCTTGTCTGTTACACCTAGCTAATGCAATCTCCTCTCTGTGTTAGCTTGTTAGCTACTGCCTTTAGCGTTATTGCATTTAGCTAATAGGTAGTACCTTAGCAAACATCGAATCTCAATTGCTATGGCCGCATTAGTCAAAGTTTAGTGGGGAATCTGTTATTATTTCAACAAGCAGACAGTTTTGACTGTGTCTTTTTTCTTTTTGACTAGCCGCACAGTTTTCCTAATGCTTGGTTCGTTCCCCGTGTTCACCGAAGAGCTCACAATGAAATAATGCCCTATACGGTGGTAGCTAATGTTAGTTAGCATTAGCAAATGTTAATGTATCGTTATGCCGACGAGTGTGTATTTGATGTGCATTTGTGTGTTATGTCCAACGTCTGCTTTCTGTGTATCGTGTGCCGACTACGTCGGTTAAATCATTACATGTTTTTTCCCTCACAGCTGCTTTCATTTGTCTTCCTGTGCAGTAAAGTGTAGTTGGCCCTCGACAGCATAGTGTTCCTCTGCAAACTTTGCGATGGGCAAGAAGTCTCGTGAAGAGGACTCCTCATCCTCAGACGAGGAAGAATATGTCGTGGAGAAGGTGCTGGACAGGAGGGTGGTGAAAGGCAGAGTTGAGTTCTTCCTGAAGTGGAAGGGATACTCAGAGTAAGTTTCTAATACTGTTGTGCTAACAAGTATTGCCATTTGCACAACCGCTGTTTAAAGATACAGTATCAAAAAGTTACTGGACTCCACAATAGTTGTTTACGTTTCTTTTTCCTGTTTTTGGACGTCTCAATAGAGAGAAGACCCTGAAAAGGGGCAGAAACTGATGATGGAGATGGCTGTAGACTGAAAAAAACAAATAATCAAATTTTAATGGATTGCAACTTCTGAGTATACTATTTGAAATTGTTTACAGTAATTAGTTATTCCACATTCACACTCTTTTGGGTGTTGTGGTTGGAAATAGTTTTAAATTTTATTATTGATGTTTTTATTTTAATTGGAATGCTTGATAAAATGGAAGTAAATCCTTGCATTGGAAAAGTGATAAGTCTTTTCAGAGGGAAGAATTATATAAACCATGAAATTGTCACAAAGAAGAGTTTTGATAATTCAGTTGGTCAACTAACCCTAACCCTGCATCTATACCTGTGTTTTACCAATAGGACAACAACATTTAAGATATACATATATATTTAATATCACAACCTAAAAATATTTTCGAAACTAAGGCTCTGATCAGTGTGTGTGTGTGTGTGTAAGACATGATTTTGCTTAATGGCAATTGTTGCATCGTAATTCTCCACAGTAAGCACAACACATGGGAGCCAGAGAAGAATCTAGACTGCCCTGAGCTTATTGCAGAGTTCATGAAGACGTACAAGAAGAGCAGTGGTGGAAGCTCGACACCAAGCAGTGGGGCCAGCAAATCAAGCACAGGCTCCGTGGGACGCTCCAAAGACTCCAGTAGCTCAAAGAAGAAGAGTTCTGATGATGAGGAGGGTGGCAGTAAGCCCAAAAAGAAAAAAGAAGTAAGTTATTGAGTTGTAACTTATTTATTGGAATGATAAAGTTAAAAAAAATAAATAAAAATTTTGATTGTGATGTTGATGGTGGAAATGTAGAGATGCTGAAAACGTCCATGTATCTGTCACTTTTATAACTGCATACTACTGTACTTTTAAATAGAGGATACATTTAACTGTTGTTGGCAAGATGAACTTGATTTATTTGCAAATATTTTTCATTTTTGTCTTTCAGGATGATATTCTGGTAGCGCGTGGATTTGAAAGAGGACTTGAACCAGAAAAGATCATTGGAGCTACTGACTCATGTGGAGATCTAATGTTTCTCATGAAGTGGTAAGTTTTGCTCTTATGTATATGTATCTAATTGCATACACCACATTCATTTTATTCGAAGGTAAAATCATATATTGGAAAGATGAGTTTTGTTGAAAGAATTTTGGGATATTTACTCTTCATGTAGTCCCCTATAAACAGACATGTCACCACACTTTTGATCTTTTGACACTAATGACAGTAATGCTGGAATTTAGCAGAATGGATATTGTTCTTTATATTTGGGCTTCTTGTATATACACAAACGATGGATTTGATTGCCAAGACTGAGATTTATTGAGATTTATTTAAAACAAAGTTTAGATAATAATGGAATCCCACCCCAACTCATGTCTATTGTTGATTTGTATAATGAACAGACACCTCAGTCATTAAGTGCAGATTATTTTGATGAATAAGTCAGTGCAGTAGTCAGTCACCTGTAGTAGATAAGCATCAGCACTGGCACACTTTGGAGGTGGACCACATATGTACTGGTGTTATGACAAAATCTGTATATTATAAAGAATTTAGCTGGATATTGAGCTACCACCTCAGGTAGCTTCAGTTTTTAGTCTGTTCCTGCTCAGCTTCATGACAGACTAATGTCTCTCCTGCTGTTTGCAGTGTTATCAGCAATGTCCACAGTTTGATGTTCAACAGAAAAAATGGTTTGAGCATTGCACCATTGTTTGCAGTAGTTTTTATTTTAATTTTCAACAGAATTTTTTTTTTTTTTTTTAATTAAGAAAAAAAAAAATTGAATTGGTGTGTACAGAGCCTAACTCTGTGCCAGTGCTGAACCTAGGTTTAGCACCATCCACTGTCAAAGAGTGGAATAGGAGTAAACCCTCTCTGGAGTGTTTGGCTCTTTGTGTTTCTATAATTGATTCACTCTTGTGTTGGGTGGTTCTGAGCCTGGGCTGTATTAATGGTACCTTTGCAAATAAGTAGGCATGGTTATCATTAAGATTTTATTAATACTACCACTTCTATCAATACTACTCATCAATCCAGTACTTACTCCAGTACATAACATAAACAGATCAGACACATGAATTACAAGCTTGACGTCATACTGCCTTTCTTGGCTGAACTTGGACTTTCACCAAGTTTTGTGATGGATCGTTCATGACTCTGCCTGAATGTGTGAAAGATCCTCTTAAAGACCCAAACCCAGGTTTTTGTTTTTGTTTTGTTTTTTAATCTGGACTTAAAATTACAAGTGTTTCTTCACAGACCTAGTAGTCAGAAACAAAGTGCAAGTGGTGAGGTTCTTGCTCTTCTGTTTTAATGAGGGTGACTTTCACAAACATTAACACCCATATAACAAAAGGAAGGAGTCCTACCCCTGGATGACTAAAACAGTCACCCTTACACTAGTTGAATACGTTCTGTGAGTCAGACTATTTGGCAGGTGATGTGATGATAACATTTTGTAAATGCAAATCTCCTTTAATCAGCAGAAGTGATCAGAACCTTATGTTTTCTTTACCAAGAAAGCATTGGGCTTTCTGCATAATTAGTCCCCTACATTCAGGATAAGTTAAATGCCATTTACTTTAAATTCCAGTTTGACTTTGGACTCCCATGACATCCATTTATCAGAATACACTAAACATTTTATACAGCAAAAACGTCTTCTTAGAGCTTTTGTTGGTGCATGTTTTTTCTGTGACTCGGGGTGATTTTTATCATTATCTCTGTGCAGCGCGGCTGATATTTTTATCTTGCTCCTGAAAACCCGTTTGCTCTTGCCTCTGACAGGAAAGACTCTGATGAAGCTGATCTCGTGCTTGCAAAGGAGGCCAATCAAAAGTGCCCACAGATTGTCATAGCCTTCTACGAAGAGCGTCTCACCTGGCACGAAGATGGTGACAAGAAAGAGAAAGATGCTGTCAGTGCGTGAGTGCATCACCTCAGGAGGTAAACAGGACCTCCTCCACTGCAGGGACAACCTTGAGGCAGATATTTTTCACACCCAGTCCTCCCATCATGTGTCTATTACATGTCCAACAAAGAAAGCAGACAGTCAATTTTTTCTCCATCCATTCCCCTCTGGAGCACAAGGGCCCCGACTGCAGAGAAGAATCCACTGACAGGGTGAGAGGCTGTGGCAGACATGGTGATATTTGACTGGAGTTGAGGGTTCTAGTGTTTCTCTTTGTATTATTTACCTTTTTAAAATGTCTTAACATAATGTTTTAGTGCATACAAGATACAATTTTGCATCTACACACACTGGTGCCCACTTGTTACAACACTGTAATATTGTATAGTTTTTACAGCCAGAATTGGTGCAAAGTAGGTGCACAGTCCCCATCCAAAAATCAGAATTAAAAAATGCACCTCTTTGCTACAAGAATCCTCTAACTCTGTTTAAAACAGTAGAAGTGATGTGCAGGAAGCAGCAACCACGATACTCTCCTGACTTTCTTTTTTTGAAACTTTTTATCTGTTGTGGATTTGTCCTTTTTACCAGCATATGACTACTCATTTTGCAGGGGACACCGGCCAATTGTGTTTTTAATGTTGTGATCCTTGTTTTGTTAAAATTGTACCTCCTCATTTGCAAGTTTTAACATGAATGAATTCTGTGTTTTTCTTTTATGATATCAGCAGTTCTAAAAAGACCAATAAAACACATTTTGCCCAGATTTGTACCCTTTTTTGACTGTAGGTGTTTTTGTTTTTTCTGTTGACAGACTAGACAATCTGTACTCATTCAAAAAAAGCATCCATATCATCACCTTCCTGAAATAGTTGCCTATGTCATTTTTGTTAAAAAAAAAAAAAAAAAAAGACCTTTTTGATGAAATCAAATCCTCAATTTCTGGTTAGGGGTTTTTGTGTTTACTGATAAATCTGAAAGAATGACACGGGCAATTTATACAGGAAGGTGACTATATGCAACTATTGATATCTGCCACCTTGTGGCTGAAAGATGTAACACTTTGCAGTGTCCTGAAGGGTGTGACTCATTTTAAATGTGTTCCTTCCTTATTGATGATTTTATATATTTTTTTTAACAGTGTAAAGTCACCCAGCAGTTGAAATACTTTTCCTTTATCACTCAAATGTACCTGAGGTATAAAACTTCTTGATCTAAAACTGAGAGCCCTGTTTCTTGGTGAATAATTTGTTTCCTTTGGGTGTGCTCTCTCTGCCACAAGGGTTTTGAGTTTGTAGTCTGATCTCTTATGCTCCAATGTGGACACTTTAGGACCAAATAGGTGATGTCTGCAGTGTGCATTTTTATTTTTTTTTATACATATTTGGCTTTGTGTGCATTGTAAATGAAGGCTCTTACCTTCTCCTTTCATACATATAGTACATTTATACCTCCCCTCTGTTATGATTTTGATGTTATTTCCTTTCATTAAACATGATTTTTCCTTCCATCCCCTTGAATTTTGTCCAATTTTTGCCAGCACAGAATTTTTTAAAAGTAGAGTATTACCTGTGTGATCAAATGTTACAGATGTGTGTAAAGTAGCACCCTTTAATAAACATTTATAATGTTTACATTGCTGTTGGTCGGCTTTTATTTGAGGGCGTGAATAGAGTTTCTAGTGTGAAGTTATGACCAGATGTTAATTATCCCAGGATGAATTGGCACAGAACTCCATGGAAACAGTTCCAGGTTGAAATCAGTAGCAGTCTGCGCTAAACCTCATCCTAACACAAGGAGAGCAGGAAAAAAATGACTATTCCCCAGGGGAAGAATAAAAACCTACAAGTCACAAATAGTATGAGAACAATACTGTTTAATGTGGCCTCTGTCGAAATGAGGCCATTTTTTATATGCTCTTTGTTGAAGAAAAATTTTTTTCAAAAGTACCTGCTGCTTTGAGCCAGCAGATGGCGCTGTCAAACAATCCCGACGCACAAGTCCTGACAATTCAGTTCCCATAATTCAAACCTGAAACACTGTTGTTTCTTAATAATATATGTTTATTCCTGCAGGGCATTTATGTATAATGGTACATGTGTCTTAGGGGTATTTGTCTACAGATTAAACTGTAAACTAATGTTAATCCAGTGAATATTTATCCAAACACGCAGTTTGCATAATAGTGTTATTTTGCTAAGACAACACATGCAGCGTGACAGGCAAAAGCCTCCACAGATGTGTTAAGAGATTACACCCAAGAGACATGGAATATTTAGAATTGTGATATTGTGGTGAAACTTTGAAATTGCCAAATCTATAGTTTGATTTCACATATATTGGGCATAAGCATTGCACAATGTGCATATAGTAGAGCAGTATATACATAACAAACAAACATATATAATATTTTTTTAAGAAGGATAATTATAGGATTTATATATCATATAAATCAATAGTATTACCATAAACTATTACCATATCATTAAACCAATTCAAAGTAACTACAAAAATATCAATTTCCAGGTTTAGTCAGTTAAAGCCAGAGTACAAAAGTAATGACACTGAACAACTATAACTGAATAATGGCCAAAATCTGTAATGTGATAAATAGTGTGAGTGTCAGTGCTGGTTCCTCTGCAGTTTACATACTCCACTACCAGTGGACTAATGAGCTGCACTGAAGTCTAATCCTTGTTCTTTTCTTACCACCGTCTTTTTTCTTTAATGCTGCCATGCATGGTTTCTCTCTCTCTCAGCACACACACATGCACACACACACAAAGTGCTGCTCAGCTACGTCTAAAGTGATGGAATTTTCCTAGCAAAAAGGCTTTTACACTCCAAATGGAATGCAAAGGTCACTAGTAAATTTCCAGCCCCTGGGACCATTAAACTGGGCAAAGGGAGCGAGCAGCAGGCTGTTTTATGGAGCCTGGAGCTGTCTGCTGACAAACCACGGCCAGTAGGTTTGGTTGGGAAAGCCACAGTGGTACTCATGGGAGCTCTGCATGTGATGAGTCTGGCAAATACAGATGTAGAGGCAGTTCTGGTCAGCGGGCATACAGAGTGAAGCTTCGATGGAGCTAAAAATCTAAATGAGGAAAATCTGCCTGTGTCTTGTTTAGCTTGTTTAAACCTTTTAAATACACATACATTTTTGGTTTAATTTCTGTAGCTTTCTTAATTTAATGACCCTACTTTTTAAGCAAGTTTTTGTCTCACTGAGATCCCGTGTTGGAGTTTTGGTGTTGATTTATTTATTTATTATTTCCTCACTGCACTTCAAACATACTCCCTTCTGTACCAGTAACTTCTAGCATAAATGAGTTCCATAGGGTATTGCCCACGGCAGAGGTTGGGTCGTCTTGCAGCACATTACAACAAATGAGTGTCGGGGGAGCTACTGTGCAGCTGTGTCGAGGAGTCACATATAGGAAGGGACTGCTGCAGTGGGCCTCATCAGCGTTACACTGCTAGTTCAAGGATACAGCAAAACAACAAACAAACAGCGCGTACTTATACAACAGCATGGGCACAGAAACGATGCATCCTCACATTGTTTATGAAAGAAACATAACATAAAAGTTGAGTTGGACATTCTTGAAAAATTCCTCTAAGTGTTTAATATCACAGAGGCTTGTGTAATTTGATGTGGCCCTTCACATGCTGTGATCATGTCGGCACAGCTGCCCAACAGCTGTGTATCCATTCACTTGTGGCAACCAGATATAAAGGTCTGCAGTGATGACTGGTGCATCATTGCTGAACATTGTGCACTGATCTGTGTGAAGGTGATTGCGATGTGATGCACTAATTTGGGTGGCTATCACACTTAATGTGCAGTAAAGCACCATAGACAAAGCTCCCTTCGTTCTGAATCCCCCCTCCTTCCCTCCACTGCACCGCAGCCCTCACCACCAGCCCTCTGCTGGCTGTGTTTCCCCTTCACCACCACCCCACTCCACCCTTCATCTCCTCTCCCCACCAGGGAAAAGAGTTATAGCTGCCATAAAAGGCAGGTAATGCATTGTTAACTAATTCTGTCTGCTCAGAGCTGATATATCCTCTGCTCTAAATCTCTGTGCTTCCAATAAAATGCAAATGCTAATGCTTGCCCTCCATGAGCTGATATCATTTTTAACAGGCCAGAGGTAAATGCTAGAGAAGGGTGGGGTGGGTCAGAGGTAGTCTGTGACATGGTGAGCCTTCATGGTACATTCTGTCGAAAAGAGGATCTGCAGACCTTGTTCTCACACTACTGGCCTGTACCTGTACATGCGTGTAAATGTGCACATATGGCTGGATGTGTGCAGGGTTCAACTGCAGCTGCAGGTTCTGAAGACTTTATGGGAGAAGTTGTCCTGGTTGGTTTAGTATCTTTTGTTATTGAGAAGCAAACAGTTGAAGCATTTCAGTCAGTTCTCATTCACCATCAAATAACAGAAGCCAATTTGCCTGCAGATGTAATGCATCATATTTCTATGTTAATAGTAATGTCATACTTCTTGTAACCTTGGGCTTCTAAATATTGATCCACTTCTAGATTTTCAATTATCCTGTGCTGTTTTTCTGCCATCTGGTAAGGACCAGTGATTTGTGTTCCTTCATATCTGGAGGCTTGTCCTGTAATTAGACCATAAATTAATTTGTAGAGAAGAGAGAGAGAGCAGAAAAGACTGAAGGCATTAAGTAAGTCCTCCCTGATTGGAGATAGAAAATCAGACAGAAACCACAGCACAGTGTTTTATTCACTGTTGTAAAATAATTGGATTACAAATTCCAACACCATAACTTCTGATCCTTCATGTGCCACTTGTTTTTCTTTCAAGTGTTCAAAACCATGCTGCTGCTAATGATTGCTTGTAAGTCAGTTCCTCAATAAGAAGCTAGAAATCATTCACTGACATAATTACACCTAATTACTGGCAGTGCAGCAGCAAAATGATTAGGAAAGATGGGGTATATTAGCGTCAAAATGTGTGTGAAACTTTGCAGTGAAATGTGCTGTGAATCCATCAGTGGATGTAAAATGACCCCCCACGCAGCCAGACAACAATTGTGCTCCAAACCGGGTCTTATTTACAGCACAGCTCATGTGGAAGTCTTAAAAAACCAAATACATCTTGATTGATTTTAAATTGGAGTATATACTTCCCTACAAGATTAGCTCATTATATGCTCTCCTGCAAGATTAGCTCATTGTCCCCTGCTGCTAAATTACACATAGCGATTTGAGGCGTCGTTGCAGTGTCTGAGCTCCACAACTGCACTTCTGTTTGCCATGTGGAAATTCACATTAGACAAGCTCATGTTACTCGCTTAAAGCAATTAAGAGAAAATAAAACAACAGAAAGGACTTTACTAGTTGTGAGAAATACAGAATCAGCAGGTTCTCAGTTTAAAACACTGAATAGGAATCATAACATGAACTAAAGAGTTGGAAAGGTTGGAAATATGTAAAGAATAATGTATGTTAATTACCTCATCACAGTGGTATAACTTCTTACATATATTTATTATAAGACTTGTTTAACCTGACCAGTAAAGCTGGAAATAAACTTAAATCAGTCAGTGTAAATCACAACAGTACCCAGCACTGGTTACTGTCACACTTTAAATAAGTTCTTTCATATAATTTGATTATTGATTGGATTTATATATATATATATAAAGCATAGCCATCAGAACAAATCACAATTGAGCAGATAACAAACAACAAAGTAAAAAATAAAATAAAATCAACATATAACACATTACAATGACTTTTACTCAGTAACTTAGTTATGTAATGTCATTGCATATATCTGATTACTGCCCAAAGCTGTTTCTAAAGTGAGTTGGGGTAAAGTGACAGTAAAGCAGCCTATTGGTGCACAACAGGCCGTTGATATACCTGCTCTACATGATACCTTGGGTGTTACTGAGCAAGGCCACAGCTGCCAGCATACGCTGATCATATCTTGTGGGGCTTGAGAGGCAAGGTCAGCCAATGCAGAGCCCACCTGCTCCCCCATTCTCCATCACACTGTCCCTCAGCCCTGGCCTCCCAGAGGGAACACGTCTGACTGCCTGCGCTGCTACAGACAGCATGTGTCCCTGAATTTATGATGGCGACTTATTGGCGGCCTTTCACGTTAAAAGTCATCTTAAGTTTCCCAGTGTAGCTGTATGTGTGGTGAGCGTTAATCCATTAACATTCAGAGCAGACACGTACAGAGGCTGGCTTACAGAGCCCTGACAGTCTTTGACCCACTGCTGACCACAACATTCTCCTGCCTCTGCTCCCAGCCATAGCCTGCCTTCACATAATACAGCGCCATAAACTATCTAATGTTACACTGTATAAGAATGTGAAGTATTATACGCTTGAGGTCCAATATGCAAGGCTTATGACCGAGTGAGAAAAGTCCAGCTGTGACAGCCTCATTTCAGCAGAGAAGGGAAAAAAATCACATCTGTCTATTGTACAACTCTACACATCTTACATTTTAATCGTAGGGTGCCAAATGAACATAAAGTTTCAGTCCTTTCTATTTCCATCTAGGATTAAAGTTCACAGAGACCATGAAATCCCTAGGATTTTCTGTAGGGGTATTTATTTCAGCAGGAGATGTTGAAGTTCATATTAAATGATCCACAAGGAATAGCGCTGGCAGAAGTTAAAATGCAGCGAGGCTTGCCCCTGCTTTAGAAAAGAGAGCTTTCAGCAACATGGGATGGTCTCCTGGTGCTGAAGGTGGCTCCTAGACTGATTAGAATTTTAGTGTCTTATAAAACCTTGATAAATACTTTATAAAGCCACATTGCATAACAAATCTAACACATAAAAGAAGGTATAGATGTTACTCCACCAGGATAAAGGGGCTCTTGACAGGTTCTTGAATAGGTTTTATAATTCAATATTACAACCACCATCTACGTTGGGGGCCTGTCATCTCCGGAGGCCCACAGGATATATTCGTTAAACACACATTCAAGTGCTCACAGTCGAGTCCATTACACTGATTAGCAGTAAACACATTTGTAATAAAACTTAGTGAAATGGAGGAAGATGGTCTACACATTGATTCATGGTAGAATCTTAGTGAAATATAATGTGTCTTCGGTGTCATACTTCTGAGGGCGCTGGAGTGATACAGGGCTCTGCTTTCAGGATCTGTAACACATACGAGCCAATTTATCCAAACAGCTCATGTCTAAACACTGAGTCCTTCATCTCAACTGCTGGCCAGAAATAAACCTAGGCAAAGCAGTGTGGCAGGGGTCCAGTAAACGTGAGAGAATCTGGGAAGCAGAGCAGACCAAACCAAACAGATGTCTTTCCACAACATAGACACCTCCTACTCCTACTATCCCTCCTGATTTCTGCTGTCTGTCCTCTACTTTACCTGGCTGTCTGCTTGTCTTCTTTTCCTCTTATCCCATCCTTCTAATTTCACTGTGCTTGTGTTGTCCTGCTTTGAAATGTGTTCCCCATGTACCAAGCTACATATTACATAAGCATTATTGGAAGGTTTAATGAGCCATTTTAGCACAGAGTTTTTTTGTTGTTGTTTTTTTTTTTAAAGAAGGCAGCAGAAGAGCAGGAAGAAGAAGAAAGAGTGGATCATGTGTTTCCACTTTTGACCTCTCCTCTGTGGCATGTACACACCTGGTTCAGTTTAGAAAGCCGTTCCTGTGGAATAGCTGACGGCAAACCGGCGAGTGGTTTCATCTGGGAAACAGAGGTCTGCATGGTTTTACCACAGAGCCTCTTTTCTAAGGTTATCCTGTGCGTGTGTTCTGTAAATCGGTTGTCCTGTCAGCGTTAAAATACTACACTAAGATGCAAGCAAAAAATCAAATATCTATTGTTTAGGGAAAACAGTGCTGAAGTATCCCAGCTGAAACCTGAAGCACACGGTTTCACCTTCAGGCAAAAGCAAGAATGTTTCATGTAACAGGAAACAGGACAAATAACTATTGGTTGTATTTGTTAGCAAGGCTGTGTTACTTCAAAATGACAACTTTAAAAGGCATCTTTTAGCTCCAACTATGTGAAAATGCATGTCAGATGTGTTGCCTTGATGATGGGAAGGGCAAAGCACGGCCACCTCAGACTCAGAGCTGCTCATCTGTTTCTTATTGGAGGAAGTGATTCTGGCAGGAAGGCAGGGGCAGGCCGGGATAGAAGGACGGTAAAAAGAGAGTGAAGGGGTAAAGAAACAGGAAATGACAGTGTGACCCGCAGGGCCCACTTACTACCTTGCCAGAACCCCCCTGGCCACAGCCAACCTACTGGGCCAGCAGTTTCCATCACCTGCTGCTTCTGGTTCCCCCCACATAAATCCAGGTGCTCCTGAATAAAGCTCTCTTTCTCCAGGAGCCACGGGGAGCCGGGGAGGGGTGTATGGGAGGGGGGGAGAAGAGGGGATGTACCACTGCTAGAGTACTAGAGTGAAGCACTGCCTCCTTGTGAGAGCGGGCTATAATGGAAAATACTCCTCCTAAGAAGGCTGAGCTCAAAGAGACAGACTGGGGACTGAAATCAACCCCCTGCCTCTTCAAAACTCAGCTCCGTCATTTCATTATTCCTTTCATCTAATTAAAAGAAGCTGGACCATTCAATATAAAGTTGCTGCATCTTATTTCCTAAATGTCTGATATTAATACAGTCAGAGCCCAGTGGGAAACAGAATCTCAGCCCTTCTTGGCTCCTCACTGCCCCCTGGCATGTTGAATAGTCTCTGCAGCCCCTGAGCTGATAAACCCTAGAAATCATTCCGGAGTCCAGCCAGAGCTCTTTACAGTACCTTCAGCGCTCCCTGGTGATGGATTAATGCACTGTTGTTGTCATTTTATTGCCATTTTATTGCCCTGGTGCAATTTACCAGGCTTTATGTGCCTCCGCTGTCCGGCGGAGAAACGCGCAAGCGCACAGGCCAACATTCAAGACAAAGGCCACTACTCAGCCGATCACTACGCATGCGTGCAACACACACACCCGCACACACTCATACACACACACACGCGCAATCTAAATCAAAAACACGATTCATTCAAACACAAATGGGGTACTATACAAGCGAGCAGATGAAAGCAGCAGTAGTGAATCTTTCAGGGGGCTGATGGACTCCACATCCACTCGTGTTATGTCCCACTCTCACCGCCGGAGGGCAGCATCACTCATCTGGCCTCCAGCCACCGCCACATGCATGCAACTAAAACCAAACCTAAAATGCCAAGAAGTTACGTATGAGACTAGACTGTGTTGTGTTGACTGTGCTAGCTACTGACTTCCCATCAGATTCTTTACATGTCACGTGTCAGATATATCTCGATCTCCCACAAACTCCACTTCAGGCAGTTTTTGCAGAATCCTCAGGTCTAGGTTTAGTTTGCTGTCACGATAAAATAGTTTTATTAAGGATTTTCGACATTTAAAATAGACTGCGATACCATCACACTTATTAATCTTTTTAATTACCCTTATTTTAACACTTACAAGGATAGCAAAACATATTTCATGTTTTTGCCGCAGAGGTTTAAAGTAAATAGAGTGAGCCACAGACACGCACACGCCCACCCCCAGCTGCTGATCTGAGGTCGTTGTCGTAACATGTGGAGAAGTTTTGTAACATCTCTTGCCAAAATATTATCTCTGTCTTGCTGTGGGAAAAACAGCCTTATGTGTTCAGCCAACGCCTCTGGCTGAAAAACAACACGGACTCGTTATATTTATTTTTATTTACAACAATATTTTTACTGTTGTCGTAATTGAAGGTGTTAATTATTTGTACATTAATTAAACTATATTATATTACAGGTGTGAGTGACACATGAAGTTATGCTGTGATTAATTTACATTTAGTAATGTCAGCAGCAACAGCTGAACAGACCTACAGTAAATCTGAGAATGTCATCATGCAGTTTCAGGAAACAGCCACCAGAGGGAGCACAGATGCTGTTGAATCCAAGTGATACTGACAATTACAAACCATTACGCTGTAAATGAAAGCATTAAAAATATATACTGATGTTTTTACACGTGCTATAAATAATTACTATTGCAAATAGACATTAGAATAACCATAAAAAATGTGTATTGCTTAAAGTACTGTTGTCATTTTATTTTACCTAGAGATGTTGTCTGTTTACATGGACATATGTGGATGTTTGTATGTGTTTTTATTTCACATTTGCAGTGTGAAGTACAATATTTGTAAGGACCTGAGCCTCAAAGTCTCTTACGCCCTGAGAGCTACTGATCCATCACTCTTAATGGAAGAGGATAAGTTTCAGCCAGAGAAAGAGAGAACAGACAAAGGCAGGACGATTTATGGCAGACGTAGAAGTGGAACTCCTGGCTGTAGGCCTTGATCTGAGGAGGGGCGTGGCTAGGCTTAGCTAGGCTACGCCCCGGGCCACGGTGACTCTCCTGCACCCACACACACACACACACACATGCACACACATTACTCCAGGCCCGCGGACCTTCAATCCCAACACCACATCCTAAAATCCAAACCTTTCTTGTAAGCTTTTGAAGTTTCCCTACCCCCTTCCTCTGGACTTACTTTTGCACTTCTATCTTTTCCCAGTGAGTGGTGGGCTCAGAGTGGTGAAATATGGAGTGGAGACCTGTTACATGTTAGCTTAGGAGATAGCCAAGGTGTAAATTATGTGGGAGTCTCTGGCCAGCCTTATTTATGAGAGGCCTGTCAGGTGTTTAGGTGTTGGAGTGAGATGTGCGGCTTAAACCGTTTACATCGCTGTAAATCAGGTCATACAGGCCACGTCTGTTTAGACTGGATGTGTTTACGTGTGTGTGCCTCTGTTTTAGACCTTGTGTTTGCAAAAAGGCTATGCTTGGCTCGGTGATAATGTCAGGACATAGGTGTTACTGCTTTGTCTACATGTGTTTGTAGCTCTGTTTTGTCTGGAGGCCATCACAGCCGGTACAGATGGGATGAAACCTTAGCTATCGCTGGTTATTAACCTGTCTGGTTCACAAAGATGTTTTAAACAGATCCCCTCAATACTTACAGCAACAATTGCCATTGTACATTATGGGCAAACATGAAACCATCTCAAGACTTTACCTCTTTCTTTTGTGATGTCCTTATTTATATATCATAGACATATCATATAGAGGCAAATAGCTATGAATGTAGCCCATCTGAGGACATCAGGTATCACTCAGCAGGTAGTTAGACCTGTCAGCAGATGATGGATACTGGTTCTCAGACACAGGAACTGCAGCAAACAGCTTGTACAGTCCCTATATTTGTTACCATTACTTCTCCACAAGGTGCCGCCTATAGTGTGAGCCATGTCTCTCCTTCTGTTTGTCCTATTGTACGTCCTTTGGCTTGGTCTCAACAATACCATGGGACTCAGCTGGAGTGTTTTGTTCCCTCTAAGTGGGAGAGCGCCGGCCCTTAAAGTGAGACCAAAGGCATGGGTGCAGAAAAGGGAGTTGGGTGGAGTGGATAGATAGATACGCCAGAGGAAGGTTGAAAGGGGTTAAGAATATGAGACAGATCGAGAGGATAAAATGAAGGGCCAGAGAGGAGGAGAATGTGGGAGAGACAGAGGGACAGAGGATGATGTGCTGGAGGCAGGTACATCTGCATTCTCTCCAAACACAGCATAGGCCTGTCTTAGGTGTCTCTATCCTAGCAGCACTCACTGGCAGATTTACGATCTCTCTTTGTGCATGTGTGTCTTTGCATGTGTGTGTTTGTGAGTGTAGGAGCTGGAGGGATAAATTGAGGGTGAGAGACACAAGGTACAGGAGAAGAGAGTATGTAAGTGGAGGCGAAGGGCGGCAAGCAAATAGCAACCATGTTGCATTCCATCGATATCACAATCCACCCCCTCCTTCTCCTCTGCCATATTTTATCCGCTTCGCTATCCCTTTATCCTTCCCTTCTTTCCCTTCCTCTCTTTCTGTCTCATCACCGTGCTCTTCACTTGGCGCTCTTGGCCCTTGCTTTGCTCTGCTGGGTCCCAGGCTCTAAAGCCCTCTCAGGGGGAAGGGTGTAAATCTGTCTCCCCGTCTCTGGAGATTTCCTGGAGCTCAACAGACTCAACAAAGCCTAGCCAGTGTGGAGGACCAAATGTTTCACGTGCACATGCACGTGCACACACACGTATACACATAGGCACAATGCATTCATATATATCTACAAAATTTTTCCATAAACATACAAAAAACATGCTTACATATAGAAAAAGTAAGTTGCTTATTTTCACGCTTGGCCTTGTTTGGAAGACAAACAGACATGCCTCTGTCTTGCTGCTCCAGTCTAGCCGAATGCCTGGGAAACCAATGTTTGTGTTTGTGTGTGGGTCCACAGGACACCCTACCCCCAAGCCTTTTGTCCAGAGGGTTTGTCCAGACAAGCTTGTTGTCTCCTTTTATTTTCTCTCAGCCCCCTTCTTTTTCTCCTCTTCCCTCTCTGCTTTATTGCACTTGATTCTAAGCGCGTCCATTCCTGAGATGGCTCAGATAGCAGCTGAAGCTAAATTGCCCGTCATAAAGCATCTGCAATAGCAATGGAGCTCTCAGGGTGGGACTGCTGCAAGGGGGTATGAGGCGGTTAGTGCTCACTATGAAAATACAAGGTCCTCTTTTTAATCTTTAAATGTGGAATATGAACTCTGTTTCAACATCCACAAATCATACGGCCCTTCCTTAAACATTAAACGATTCTGTTGCATGATCGATTTCCTGAGTGCCTCCTAAATCAGTTTTATGCATATAATTTTCAGGAACATTTGGCTATTTGAGTGTGTGGGTTTTGGAGAAAAGTGACTGAAAATCAAAAGTAAAATGATCTAATAGTATTTCGGGACGTTGAAATGCTTCTGCATGATACTACTAATTACTCACACAAGACAGGCTAGTTAGAATGAGATGCTGTGATTTATGAGGGAGTCATATATTTGGCTGTGCTATGTTCCTGTCAGATGGTTGACAGATAGATGACTGCTGGGCTGTAATTGGCCTTCCTGTTTGTATCCTTTCTCATGTAACAACAAAGACACTTCCCAGCCTTGACTGTAGAGGGTGCCCATGTGAAAGTGCAGCCCTGTGTCAGAATGACAACAACAGATTCTGTACAGGAAGAAGAAACAAAGGAGAAGGGAAGGGTGAGGAAGTAATGAGTTAGCTTGGAAAGACACAAGAAAGGTTATTGGAGAGCAAAGCTGATAAGAGGAACACGTGGAGAGTGGGGGTGGGGTGGGGTGGGGGGGGGCAGGTCAGATCAGTTCTGTTCCTTAGGGCTTGGTATTGACTCATCTCTCAGGCAGTGCATCTGTGTGTGGCATTTGTAGCAAGAAATGTCTCATCATCCAGCCAAAACAATCCCTCAAGCTGCCAAATTAATCTTAACAAAGATTCTGTGTAGTCAACACAGCAATGTAGCCAAAAGATGGAGAGATAGAGACACAAAGCTGTACTGTGCGAAAGTGGGAAAATCCCTCGCTGCTTCAGCTTGCAGTCTTAAGTGTATTCTATCAAAGCTGTATTATTATTATTGCTCTGGAGCTGACTGTGGAAGAAGGAGAAGAATTCCTGGGGACCACAGGAGCAAGACAGGGCCAGCAGCCGGCTTGGCAGGAGCCCTGGCGTGATCATCATCAGTAGGAGTGACGCCCCTCACTCCTGCCTCCTCCTGCCTCCCAGCTAGCCTTGTCCTGTGACAGATGAGCCCAATGACAGCAAGACGCAACAACCTGCAATTGAACATTCCCCTGCGATCTGTCAATGTCCGCAGTGGCGTTTCACTCTCAGGAAAACACACAGGGACACATGCACCTTCACACGCCCTCACATTAAGTCATTCCTCAAGTATTATAAGAATCAGGGCCTGAAACGCCTCCTCATACCTGTAAAATACCACAGATACCTGTTGCAGGTGTCTTTTGAGGTTTGTGGGGTGCGGGTTGCTGCACAGCCGTTGTACTGTCAGTTGAAAATTGCCAGTAATTGTAGGTTACCTCCCTTGGTGGGAATAAGCTGCATTGTACAGTTCATCAGCTGGTCCTCCTCTTGTGTTTGCTGGATTTCAGTGGATGTTGCAGTTCTCCACTTTGGCCACAGGGTGTCACCTTGCTCACAAACGGTACATGGCTCGGAGCCTGATAGGGCTTTATTTTCCGCTTTGGTGGCAGTGCTGTGGTGTATCACGGCAAAATGAAATAGGAAAAATGAAAATAGGACATAAATGTGTTTGCCGCATACAGGGCTTAATGAAGTCAGCCTTGCCAGTACATTAGGAACAAAGGCAGCAGAGAGAAAGGCACTGAAGGACAACTCACAAACAGTTCCAAAATAAAAAGGGAGATAAAGTATGAATGGTGAGCCTCCTCAATGAAAAGCAGTTCACCGGTTGTCAAAGTGGAGATTTATTTTCTGAGCAACTGGCTTTTTATGGTCAAGCTCCTCTACACTGGCGAAGAGGAGTGCGTTGTAATATGGCATGTAAAGAATGGGATTCAATAGAAGTACTCCTCCATTTGTCATATTTAAGGGGATAGAATAATGACCATTGGCTGCCTTATGCTTGAATCGCTCAACTTGGCTTATTTTTGTGTGCAAAATGTAGAATGAAGATGAATGGATGTCATACATGACTTTGCACCATCTTAGCTATCATATCATGTCATATAACTTAAACCAATAGCCAGTAGCTTATCATTACCTTAAGCCTGTAGCAGAATCTAGTCGTTTGCTGTGTTTCGGTGGAAATTATAGAACAATCCAGCTGTCTTCACTTGCTTGTTGCAAACTAATGATCGCTTGGCTTCTCAGCCATAAAAGCATGGTGCAAAATTAATTGTATTAATCAATCAATTGGTCAATTTCATAGCCATCAAGCTTTGCCCAAGACCGTGTGCATTCTCTTCCCTTCTCCTCCAGGATGGGCCTAAGAGAATGCCTGATGATTTATGACCCCTGTGTGTGCTGCATACATATACAAATAGTATACACACACACATGCTGACATCCGTACACATTCAAGAGGAAAACACACAGATATTGACACAGCTACACACGCACAACACTTTTGTGCACATAGACATTTAAAGGAGTCTATATATGCATACATTCCGAGCGGATGACACACAGCAGGGGGCTGATCACGTGAGGAAGCAGGATGAGCACAGAGGGAACTCTTCAGTGTATGTATGCTAAGCATGCTGGTGACAAATGCAGCTAAACATAGTACATGAAACACAAAAAAGCAGCGCTCCACTCTGTGCAAAAACATCCATTGTGTTGGACATACAAGACAAAAGCATCTCCCCTCTCCAGTTGCCACCTCCTCATCTCCAATAGGTGTGTGCATTAAGTGTGCATGTTGCATGTATACTAACGCATGCTCGTGCACACACACATGCATGGTTGTGCATAGATGAGCATATATACATACATTGAGAGCCAAGTGCAATGTCTTGTTGTTAGCGTGTTGTTCCTGTGCTGTGGCTTGTGGGCCTGTCTGCAAGGCTGATCGATGGTCTTTTACTGCTTCCCCAGGATTATCGGTCGAGTTCACCGGGAGGGGAAGGCAATTCATCAGCGCAGAGAGAGAGAGAGAGAGAGAGAGAGAGAGAGAGAGAGAGAGAGAGAGAGAGAGAGAGAGAGAGAGAGAGAGAGAGAGAGAGAGAGAGAGAGAGAGAGAGAGGCGTGGGAGGGGAAGGGGGGGGCGTCAGTATGAAAATGGAAGGAAAGATAGGAAAAGGCAGAGGTAAAGGTGGGAGGAAAAACAAAAAGAGGAAGGGAAGAAGACTGAGAGAAGAAGGACGGCGAGACGTAGACAGAAGAGAAGAGGAGGAGACGGAACAGATGTGCTCATGATACAGCATCACCTGGAAATGCATGGAAAAGATAGAGGAGCAGACATAGATGAATATCACAAGATAAAACGATGGAGTGTTAGGGCAACCCCAGATTGAACCCTCTTATACTGTATATTCAACATCAAACAAAGTCATGACACTGGATTGTCTGTGGCTGCATGTGAGAAGCAATACCACAAGTAGAAATAGGGGCTGTATTGTTTTGTATTATTGTTATTATTTTGTGAAGCTGTTGAGTTTTGCATTTAGATTTATTCATTTGGCAGCAGAAGGAGGAAAATGACATATTTATAGATGCATCTCCAGAATGACTGCTCTCATGATGATTAGTATTAAAAAGTCAAACAACTCTTAATAGTGTGTGTAATCACCTTTATTATCTTACCAAGAACTAAATATAATATGGTTACAACTGGTATATATGTATATATATATATGTGTATATATATATATATATATATATATATATATATATATATATATATATATATATATATATATATATATATGCAGATCATGAGTAGAAACATGACAAATCCTGCATCTCACAGTTTGTCTCATCATTTTATGCAGAATATAAGTTGACTTTATTAACCTGATCTGTTACAGTGTGTGTGTGTGTGTGTGTGTGTGTGTGTGTGTGTGTGTGGGGGGGGGGGGGGGGGGGGGGGGGGGGGGGTTAGTATATGACACACCTGCAGATAAAAACGCATAAAGTGTAATCTCAGCTCCCAGAGGTTTGGACAGTGTATGTCGGTGTTGTATCACATTTTACAGGGGCCATAACACACATGTTCCAGCTCATTCGGCTCACAGAATGGAAGAGGAAAAAAGTGGCGGGGTGATTCACCGCTTACCGGCTAACCTTCACTGAGAGACGGATGATGAGGGACTGAGACGCATGAAGCCTGAAACTGTCCCGCACTTCCCTGGAAAGAGTTTGCACTACTTCTGATATCAACACTGATCTACTTCCCCATTGGTACAAACCATCACTAATCATATTCCTGACATGAGAAAGCTGGAGTACTTTTTTATTTCTTTATTTCTTTCCTGTGTTGAACCAAATTATAAGATTGCAAAGCGCATGTGCATGCTTGTGTGTCTTGGGTGAGGATATCATTTAAATATGTGTCTGTTTTTCTTGAAATATGCTCTTTGCCATGTGTTATTTAAGCTTGCAAATGACACTCCATCCCAATTTTTCTCCTCTCCGTGTCTCTATCTCACTCTTCACAGATAGACTACCATTTCTCTCTCTTTTTTTTTTCCTCCCTCTCTCCCTCTTCTCATTGATGGATGGACAGATCATGTATATCCAATCTAGCAGTGCTCCTGATGCGGTTAGGGGCTGTGACAAGTCTCCGGGCGGGGGGAACCGAGCGGAGCGGAGCGGAGGAACGGGGTGACGAAGAGGACACGACATCTGGAGAACACGCAGAAGAAAAAGAATGCAGCAGTGAGAGAGAGGGACTGCGTAAAGTGTCTGCATAGAGCCCTGAGCATGTGCGTACGTGTGTGTGTGTGTGTGTGTGTGTGTGTGTGTGCGTGCGTGCGTGCGTGCGTGTGAGTGTTTGTGTTTGTGCGTGGAAAGCAAACAGGCGCGCTGTCTCGTGCCCGTGGGGCTACCGTGTGAGTCTGGTTGACAGTCCTAACTGACTGGCTCCTGCACTTCATGCTGACCAATGATAATGACAGAGATCTACCAAAATTATACAGCAATGGGTGATAGTGCTGATGTATGACTTGTATCAGATGGAACAGACAGAGTGTTAGAGCTTTTCTTCCATGGCTACTGTATAGACCACAGAGTGTTACCAATGGAGATTGATTGGATGGGTTGCTGTTGACATTCAGTCATACCCATGAGTCTCAGGCTGCAGTTATGAATAATAACCACTAGGGGGTAGGCTAATGTTATCCTCACAGTATTCAAAGAATCCACTGTGCTCACTGTGGGCTTATCTCAGGCTGTAGTGGGTGATTTCCTGGTCCATATTGGCAGCAGGGTTGATGATAATGTATTGCCACAGGTTGTAACAATGCAGGTGGTGGTGATGATGGTGGTGTTGGGGGGGTGGGGGGGGCTGTGCATCTGCAGGGGGTGGGTGGGTGGGGTCGTCTCCTCTGGCCTCCTCTTTGCACCCTGCTCCTTTTTCTTTCCTGTTCATTCAGTTTGTCAAAAAAAAAAAAAAAAGAAGAAGAAGAAAAAGCAATGGGTCTATAATAAAAACCCATGCACAGAGAATCGGAATGATATTTGATAATAATTCTCCCACATGCAATACAGGTAAACTCAGCTAAATTAAAACCACATTTCATTGTTGAGTGGAAAAATGTGGAAGAATGTCAGCAAATCTTTGCTTTGGGAAATTGCGACTGACAAATGCTGATGAACTGCTGCATATTTTTAAAGGCCCCTAGGTATGAAAGCATACAAATCTTCAAGGTGAGGAAGTCGTGTTCAGAGCTAACCCAAAGACCGTCTGACCTCTTGGTAGCAGAGAGGTTAGGGGTCAACTCACTTGACCCCCCCCCTCGACCATATCAACCCCTTTGACTACATACTAATCACACGGATAACTCCCATCACACATACCTTTACTCTCCCCACACGGGTTGTACTACACAGTTCACAGAAGAGACACTTTCTCTTTTTGTGGGCCCTACACACACGCACAGAATCAATAAACAAAAAAGTGGAAGTGATTAATAATCCGTCTCCTGACATCTCTGTCTCCTTCCCTTGTCCCCTACCCCTAACCCTCTCTGCTTGGCACACACCCACACACCCAAATAAACAAACTGACGCTTCACTGAAACTGCAGAACAACAAAAACAGTTAACACAATCCGCATTCCACCTCCATTTTAAAGACACCCGACAAAACAGCAGCCATTTTCTAAAATGCGAAATAGCCACCCCACCCCCACCACCACCAACACCACCCCACCCACACCTCTTGATAGTAATCAAATTTGGTCTCATCTTTTCATTTTCTCATCTCTCCTCCCCATCTGTGTGGTGTAACTCCTCTCTTTCTCATTCTCTCCCTCATCATCCCTCACTGTCACTCGGCAGCTCTGAGCCATTGACCTCCGACCCCCAGGAAGGTTCACCAGCGGGTCAGGAGCCTGGCGGGGGGACAGGGAGAGGAGGGGTGGGAGGTCTGTTATTGGGGGATGCCAGCTTCCTCCTTTGGCCATGGATACAGCCTTCACTGCTGCTGCCATAGCAACTGGACGAGACGGCAGAGAGAGCAGACTGCGGAGAGCTGCTGGGATGGAGCTCTCTCTTCTGTGATCTGGCTGTAACCTCCATGGGCGCACACACACATGTTCACACACGCACGCACACTCAATCACACATGAACACATAATGACAAACTGGCACACATGCATACAATCTCACACATGCTCGCAAAATCTAATCAAATTTCTTATTTGGCCTGCCAGGCTGTTCTGGAGAAGACTTTTTCAAGTTACAAGATTGATGGGTATTCCATGTTGGCTGCAATTAATTGCTGCATAATTAGACTTACAAGTTATTTATTGAAGCAATTTGGAGAATACAAGAGCCTGGGGATATATAAAAAACATTTGATCAGGAGCCGCATAAACTTTAAAGATGTCCTCTTACAAGCATTATTTGGATAGAAATGAGCTATACACTCTCCCCCCAAAATGTTTCCCATGTTAATAAGATGATAAACGATAATACATTTAGACTTGAAGTGACTGATGTGCTGAAAGTCTCGCAAGGTCAAAAAAAGGTGAGATTGAGTGCGGGAGATAATAAAAATAATAAGATAGGAGAGGTTAGGGTGGGAGAGATAGCGGTTTGTGCACATTTTTTGGTGCATGCAGGTGTGTGAAGCTGTGAACCAGCATGTTTAGCTCAGAGAGCCTCAGGCGTTAGGCCTCAGTCCAGGTGGCGTCCTGCTACAAACAGAGGCGTTAGAAAACTCTGTTGCTGCTTGTTCTTAATTATCTCTCATCTGACAGAAGTCTCAATTTATTCAAACTTTCTGTATGTTTAACCACAATTTCAGCTTCTTTTCATGTGCTTTTGCTTGTTTCATTTCTTCTATTCTGTCAGTTTTCCTTCTCTTAAATATTCATTTCTTGTACTTTTCCTGACTTTTACTCTTGCGGCTCTTCTTCTAATGCTTTACTTTTCTCTTTCTCGTCTTGCCTCAGTCTGTCTTTCTTGCTCAAACAAATATGATAAATGAGGCTATTGGTGTCTCTCTTAAGAATGAGCTGTGATCAGAGAGCTTTTGATGTTTGACAGCTTTAATGATGTATCTTGATGAATCGATGTACAGTAATTTTCACTTCATGTGACACACTGTTTTGCTATTAGGCACATTCTTGTTCGCTGCTGTGAATGAAACTGCTATTGAAGTGCATGTGTGTGTGTGTGTGTGTGTGTGTTTTCCCATTTTTCTTGACTTGCATTCCTACGCCTTGCATGTTTGGTGACAATGTCAGCGCTCTTAAGTCAGTGACCTTATCTCAAGTGTTTCAAGAGGTTCTTATCAGTTTTCTTTGTAATAATGCATTGAGTTACTTTGAGTTGCACGCTTGCACACTCGCCCACAGGACGGCTGCACACACACACACACACACACACACACACACACACACACTTGCTTAATTAATGTACACATCCATACATACACTGGAAGAGAAACTGAAGTTTATATACAAAGATTAAATTTATTTTCTAAATAAATCTGAGTTGTTTAGGAATTTGAGAAAGATGTGTAAAATTATTTCTTATTAAACAGTGTATCAACAACATCAAAAAATGTAAAACACTGAATTAGTTTCCAGGTGGGGCCTTCCTCCTGCACAGCTTATCTGGTGTTATTAATGTGTTTGAGTCCTCTGTGTGGTCACTTGGCTTGTTAAATATCCTTAGATGTGGCCCACTGTTATAAAGCCAAACATTATGTGAGTCTCACTTCACTCACTTCAGCCACATCTATGTGCTGTTCTCCACCTTCCCCAATAGGTGGAGCTATGTACATGAAACAGGCAGTGAGGTTGCCATGGTCAGATGCCCTCAAGCAGCAGGAAGAGCTAATCAAATTGCCAGAGTGTCTGTGTCAATTACAGGAGGTCAACTTCATAAGAGGAATAGGCCCAAATCATATTTGCACCTGTATTCTCCCAGCAGTTCCTAAACCAGAGGCAGAATAGACACAGAGAGCCAGAGAAGCTCTTAGTATGGCAGTCAGATATTCAGGTTGATAATGATATGGAAATGATGGTTTTCATAAGCACACATTCTGATGAGATATTAACCCCTTTTTAAATTCTATAGATAAGGGCTCAGTGCGACTGCCTTGAGGGATGAGCTTTGCCATTTGTAGATCTTGGTGAGATGAATAGCGAGTAAGGCTGATAGTCTTACAGTGCCGAGCCACTATCTTATCACTTCCTTTTATCAGACTGATAAAGTAAATGACTTTGCTATAGGTGTGCAACTCCTCAAATTCATTATGAGCCTGCTCAGTCTGGCAACTATCGACATGGCTGGGAGTGTGTGATGAATGCATGGCTGTCTGCCGAAGTGTGTGCAGACCATGGTAGTGACACACTCCAATAGGAGATGAAGATGTTATTGGAAGTGTGAGGTGGAATGGAGAATGGTGGCTCCAAGATCTCTGAGCCTCCTTGAGTTGAATGAAAATGCAAATTTCACAGGCTTGTTTGGGTTAATATAATGCTCAGGGAAGCTGGGATCTTAAACCAGTCATTTACATGTTTTTAATCAAGGAACTTGGAGGGAAATGTGCATAAATGAGCAACAGGACTTATTTGCACAGCATCTCATGAGGGAGAGCATCACTTGTAGTTTAAAGTTACAGGGAAAAAAGATTGGTTGCTTGCTTTCTAATTCTGTACCGACTGTTAACAGCCCCGTGAGAGTGTTTTACCAATGCCAGTGGAGTAAAAGGGAGCTGTGGTCACTTTTCCCCCCTCACAAAAATACACAGAAAAAGACAAACAGAAAAAAAGGATAAGCAAGAGGAAGAGGAAGAAGATGCCCTGACTGTACGAGCACACGCTCTCACTCACTTCAGCATTGTGTTCAAAGGTAGTTAGATCAGCAAAACAAATGAGTCAATGAAGGAGATTTGGAAATGTCCCAGGAGCTGCATCCATCTTCGTGTTGAGTGGCGGCTCTGTCAATGAGCGCCAGGGCAGTAATGCACTGGTATTTGGAGGGCAGGCAGTGTATGTGAGAGTGTGTGTGCGTGCAGCGTCCAGTGCCCAGACATTTGGCTCTACAAAGCGAGGGATGCTCTTATGGAGAATGCTGATAAGTGTAGCTTAACGGGACTGTGCTGCACCCCAGTCAGAGCTCTGTCTCCTGTATTAACATTATATGGAGCCATGTCGCATTCCTCTTCCCTGCCCCTCCACTTTGCCTGCTTTGCATCTGATAGGGAAGACATCTCTGTCTCCACTTTGCTCATAATGGTCCATAATCCCTACCGAGCCGACCTGGCGGTATTGCAGAATTTACAGTAATAATGAGGACTAATAGAGGCCATATCCATCCATTTTACCAGTAAATCAGAAACGTAGCTGAAGTAGGTGATGAATGTAGTGTCCCCCCCCCAATTTTGAATCATAAATGATGAAATAAGTCTCTTAGATACAGATTAAGCGACACTATGAGCTCAAAATTCACATCCATGTGGAAACCCTGTTGAAATACAGTCTCCACTCATTCAGCCTGAGTCACCATTTTGGCATTTCCTGATGCTACTGAGAGATGAAAATAGAACCAAATGTTGCAAAATAGAATACACCAGTACCCCAGATGTTAGCATAGCTGATATAAAGGAGAAATAGTGATAATAACAGATGCTACTCATTCCAGTTACAATGAAAATAGATGAAAAAGTATAACAGTTCAGTGTCCCTTGTTTTAATTCAGTGTTCTATTTGTCCACTGCTTACTGACAAAAAGCTTAGGTCCAGGTGTTCTGCTGTGAGCTTCTTCAATGGAAAAAAAATTCATTGCATACAGTGCTTGAGGACATTTTTGAGGTACTTCACTAAATTTGCATATTATGGAGCGTCTTCTTCAACACATGCTTATTAACCCTTTAAGCCCTCAGCCTAAAATGGTCCACCTGGACTTCTTTTTTTTTCTTATTTTGACAATAAAAAGGTTAGAAAATATGCTGCGAGTTAGTCCATTTGCCCATGTTTCAAGAGCACTTTTTTTCTCCAGATCTTTCAAAATTTTGCAATTATTTACAATTTACTGCATGTTATAATACTGCTAAAAAGGCTTGTTCCCCAGCTTCTAGTACAGACGTGAGTGAAATTACTGTAATGACCCAATAAAACCTATAAAGCGCAATGTCTCAGGCTTCAGAAACCATTGGAATTTTTCCAGTTACACAAACAGTGAAAGAGTTACAGCCATCCAAACTGCATATGTGCAGGGTGTCTCAGCGATGACATGTCAGGTTTTAAAGAATTAATAGTTGAACTTTCTCTGCCTACTGAACACTCAGTGTGATATTATTAACCCCCTACAACTCCTGCTTATATGTTATGCATGATCCATATGTGAAAGACGGTCCACTGCACTTTGCATTCCTCAAATCTTAGTAAATACTACATAGAATTTTAATATTTTCACAGAAATTCAAACACAGGGTTTCATTATATTGTGATGCATCTATACATACACTTACGTAAAACATGTAAAGATTTCTTTCATTGCAGGTGCGTCCTTACATGTCATCTTACCCAGGACAAGAGCCAACATGTCCCAGTTCAGGCCAAACCTGTATGAAAAACATCCCATAATATCAGAGGTCTAAGAAATACTCAGATTCCTTACTTGGCTGAAAGTATTCTATTACAAGTAAAAGTCCTGCATGAAAAATCAGACTTAAGTAAAAGCGCACAAGTAGTAGCAGTAGATGTCTGATTTATTATCATATATTAAATCATGAGATTCTTAACACTGAAGCATGAGCTGTAAGCAGCGTGTTACTGTAGCGGCTGGAGGTGGAGCTGTTTCGGCTACTTTATATTCAGTTTTCTAAACATGAGCACCAGATAAATCTGAGCACCCATCACATGAATAATGGGAGAGGGACGAAGAAAAAAAAAAACAAAATTCTGATACACAAATCTGTTTTCATCTGTTGGACATATTCCTCGACTGTTTGATTTTTGGTGACATATTGGATAATTAAAAAAAAAAAAAAAAAAAAAAAAACTAAACTAAATGAACAATTTAGAGGTAAAATTCATTGTTTGGTAGAGAATCAAATATTTGAAATGTGTAAGAAATCATAAACAAAAAGGTTTTAATCTTTAACAATGTTGTATTTAAAAAGCTTGTTATATTATCCACTGTGTATAAAGTAATAAATAAGCAAAGCTATCAAATATATGAAATGGAGAAAAAGTGTTACCTTCATTGGTTTTACCAAATGTAAACTACTGTGCAAAGATTTGGGGTCATAACTGCAGAAACACTTTATGTTCAATAACTGCAATATGATTACTTCACAACGCTGGGTATTAGAATCACACACAGTATTTATTTTTATAGTAACAAATTTTGAAGTCACAGACAAGATAAAATATTCAAAAGCCTAAATTATGTTCACATAAAAGAATGTTCAGTTACTGGGTAATATTAAAAAAACAACAACAAAAGTTTAATAAAGAAAGGAAAATTATAAAGTAAAGTATGTTCAACAAGGAAATGCTTTTGTATACGTGTGTGGATCAATGGAAAGACTAGAGTGTGGGGTTCAAAGATGTCCAAATATGAAGCAGTTTAACCTTTAAAGACCTAGAAATAATTCCAAATGAATTTCTCTCTACATTTAACCTTTCCGAAGTGATTTATCACTGTTTATTATAATATTATCATAATATCATTTTATAGCAAAAGTCATGTATTTTCCTATGTTTAATTTACTGATCATGTACATGTTCATAACAGCGCAGAGTAAATTCAAAGGTTATTTTTTATCAAAACAGAGAACACCGAAGAAAGCTGATGATGCTGTAAACTTGAGAAACTGCATTTTACCTGATATTATTTAAATGTATTGATAGGATTCATAGTTGAAAAGTTGTTAAAAATATGAAACAGAAGATGCTTTTGATTGGACCTAAATAAGTATTTACTTTTCCCCACTGTATTTCTCTTTTTCTTATTCTTATTCTTATTATTGATTTTTAATTAATCAATAATTAATTTTATTTTTTTGTTTTCTAGTGGGTCCCAAATATGTAAAGAGACTGTATGTCTATCTTTCTATTTGTGTTATATTGTCTTTATAGAATGATTGATAACTGAATTCTTGTGTTTTCCTTCTTTCTGCATGTTTGAAATACATAACTAATGGACAAAACAGTACATCTTTTTTATATTGCTATGACTAAACTTAAAACACTCATTTCTGTTTCTTATTAAGGCATGTAATGTTATTTTAAGACTTTGGAGAATTTTAAGATGCTATAATTCTCCATATACATTACACATGTTTTCATATCCTATTATTTTCCATATAAATTGTATGTGTAACATTTTAGTAATATAACTGCAGCCCTTCACCTGAGTTTAACTTTGGTTCCTTCCTTTGTTCATGACATGACAAATGTGATTGCAACAGCCTCTGAATAACATATGCTGTCAAAAGGACAGAGTAAAGTTGCTGTATACTGTCCTGCCATGTTGGTGTTTAATAAAGAAGACTAATGCAGGATAAACCACCCGCAGCCCACAGAGACTGGACCGAAAAAAAAAAAAAAAAAAAAAAAATCAAGGTTACAAAATAAAGCTGCAAAATGCAAACACTCAAGTGAGGTACAAGTATGTCAAAATTGCACTTGAGTAAATGCTCTTAGTCGCTTTCCATCACTGCATAATGCACTTCTGTAAAACTCTGCTGGCATGTCTGTCTTGCTGAGTGTTGTCCACTGGCCAGCACTCAAACAGCAGAGGCCCCATGCCTGCAGCAGAATGTGCCCTGCAGAGTGGATGTCCCAGCAGCCTCCTGCATTAGTGATGCCCCTCTGCCCTGCGGCTCCACTCAGGGAGAGGGAGGAGACATATACGGACAGGGCTTCTTCGCCACTGTCTGCAGGCTGCAGCCACATGGTCGCACCATAGATGCTGATGCTTCCCAATGAGTGAGTGAGTAGGAGACATTAGTGTACAGGCAGACACATAAATGGCACCAAGATGGGATCAATTAGACTGAGAGGAAGGTCGTTAGGCCCCTGTATGGACAACCCTCAAAGTGTGAGGCTCGTACATAGTGTTGCTGCCAGTGTAAGTGCCTGTGTGTGTTGTGTTCCTGTGTCTAATTGTTGATGGGTTGGAATGTCAGTTACTCTACTTATATGAGTGTGTGAGAAGAACTTATAGTAAACATAAACATAACTGATATTCCGTCAAGAGCCTTTTTTCTGCCATGAGTGTAAGCTCGGCGGGGTCAAACCTGCTACAATACCTCGTCGTGTTTGAGTCCCCGGGGCTGCGACACAGGGTGGTGAGTAATCGTGCTGTGTATGTGCATGCATTGCCATTGATTTTGTCTCGGCTCCCAGCTCCCCCAATTACCTCCTTCTCCAGGCTGCCAGTCCCTTTGCTGTCAGGGGGGAGGTTGGAGACTGGGGCCTCAGCGAGCTGTTTGTTTACACTGCTAATTGCTCCTGTTGTTTCCTTTCATTAGCCCAGGCTGAGCTATTGGGCTGCCTCACACAACTAAGTGCTCTTAGCCTTCTGGTCCCCTAGCCTATAGTAAATATTGGCGATGTATACGGTGCCTCCTAACATATGGCTCCAGACTGAAAATGATAGGCTCTTCTGGTGTAGTAGAATCTTTTATACTGAGCCCAGTGGAGCACTGTGCTACTCCAGTTGTCTCTGAGTTACAATATAGTCTAACTGGAGTAACGCAGAGTTGTCTCCATTGATACAAAAGCAAGGGAAATCCTGTTTGGCTGCACTCTGGCTGACCCACAGACTATTTAAACTTTTATTTGTGTACAATGTGTGAACTCTGTGTATGTGTGGGTAATAATGCTGTATTTGACTAAGTGCACGTGTACCTGGCAACATAAAGGTGTGCTTTCTTGTTTGCTTGGCCTCTGTGAATTATGACTCATAGGGTTGCATGCCAGAGTGAGTCCATACTCCCACCCGCCTTTGAGTCTGCCCCACACACACACACACACACACACACACACACACACACACACACACACACACACACACACACACACACACACATACACACACACACACACACACACACACACGCACACACACACACACACTCCCATGCAGAAGAAGCCCTTAGCATCTTAGCACACACAGCAGTGGCTCCTTAATGACTGCCATCCCTCTCTGTGCCACGTTATTAATTAGCTCAATGATCCTTGCCGATGGGACCTGCACCGTGGATTAGCGCCCTCAGCACCCACACCCCTGGCTGCTGCTTGGCCAGGATAGGTGAAGGAGGGCTAGGTGGGGGTTGGGAGGTGCGCTTGCTGTGTGTGTATGTGTGTACTGACATACTGTATGCAATTCATCGCTTCTTTTTTATATGCATGTGCCACACAAGGCCCGTGTTTGTCCCTGTGGTGTGTTTGTACGTCTGCGTGAAGGGGTCAGGAAGGGGACTATGGATTGTATGAGCACTTGAGGTTATAGCATGTGACCGGGGAAGAGGAAGGGTGGGTGCCACCTGCCCCTGCGCAGTGTGCAGTATTTTCAGCTCCCCAGTGCACCACAACTCCCAGCATCACTACACTCAGCAGCATCACAAGATTCATGAACTGGTGCAGGCTCCCAGTGCCACTGATCCTGGCTATTTCCTAAGTCAGTGTAATCTATGTGAAAACACTATAGACTCCATTGCATTACACAGGCTTTAGACCATGTGTAATTGCAGAGGTGTTTTTCCCCAAAAATCCAACTGTTCATCAAGGGCTTAGTTACTGTGGCATGTAAATCTGCATTAATATTTTTGTCAGAAAAGAAAAAAGGAAAAGAGGTGAGGGGAGGGAAAAAAAGGGAAACAGCCTCTCCAGATGCCTCACAATTGCACAGAGCAAATGAACATAAATGTCACTGTCAAGCTGAAATGAAGAAAAAATGTGTCATGGCAGCAAACTGTGCTGGAGTCGGAGGACAGCAGGACATGTTTTGCATATGAAGAGGTGAATGCCCAAGGAGAGAGAGAGAGAGAGCAAGAGAGAGAGAGAGAGAGAGAGAGAGAGAGAGGCTGCACCTGTAACAAATGACCGTAGCCCCCCCCTCTCCAAAACGTTCCCCTTCAAAACCCAAGTGGTGGGAGCAAATTGTAAATACGGTGTTGCATTTGACAGACTTACTCTTGCTGTGTTAAAAGAATACGTACTTTGGGGTCACGCAGTAAATTGTTTTGACATTGCATGACTTAAATATTCCAGCTCAGTTAATGGAGCGGAGTCCTCTGAGCCCACACATATTTGGATCACCAGTGGAGCAACATTGACACTTCCTCTGTGCATGTTTCCTGTGGTGCTGCTCTAACTCTGCCCAAAGCTTGGAGACCATAACAAATGTGCACAGTGCTGGGTACTAAGCAGTAAAGTCAATGAGGAGCTGGAGCATGCGTGAGGATAGATATGCAGGGCATGCAGTCGCTCCAAGGTGACAGTGAGGTGTGTTGTGATTATTGACTGTGTGACCTCACGCTGACCCCGGCTGTGAGCGAGTAAAGGGCAGGGAGTTAGTGTGTGCCGCACCGCCTGTCATGCCCGTCAATACACTGATGAATGGAGCTGGCGGTTATTAAAGCAGAATTAGAGCGGGGAGGGGGGAGCGGGATAAATGATGGCGCAAATGGTTGTGCAGTGGAGACTGTGGAGCCGGATGGCACAGCATCAGTGTCATCAGTCTTTATTACCCTCCAGGGAACAGAGGGGGAGAGACAGGGAGCGGTCAGCGCCACGCATCCCTCCATCCTCCACCCTCCACCCTCAGCCTCTACCAACACCTAGGTTGTACCACCGCATCCCCCTGCTGGTCAGACAGCCAACTAATCCTGACACATTAGAACTGGCTGCTTACCTGCATGTGCACACTCAAAGAAACATGCACAGTTTGCAAGTATGAGCATATTTTAGGGTATTGTATGTACACCAATAGATGGAGACACATGCATGTGAGCAGAGACAAATGCCGCCTCTGTTTCATTTTACCCATCATACACTCTCTCTCTCTCTCTCCAGGCTTCTCTGCTTTGCCCATTCCATTCTCTCCCTGTCTTCTGTTTTCCCTCCTCCATTTTCTCTCTCACCAAGGGAGTGGAGGACCCCCACCACAATCAATCATGGCGAAGTCACAGAGCACAGCAGCACACTCAGGGCACTCAGATAAGCTGGTTAAGAGAGGGAGAAGGGAGAAGAGGAGAGGAGAGGAGAGGAGAGGAGAGGAGAGGAGAGGAGAAGAGAAGAGAAGAGAAGAGAAGAGAAGAGAAGAGAAGAGAAGAGAAGAGAAGAGAAGAGAAGAGAAGAGAAGAGAAGAGAAGAGAAGAGAAGAGAAGAGAAGAGAAGAGAAGAGAAGAGAAGAGAAGAGAAGAGAAGAAACTGGGAGTTGCACTGGGAGACTGGGGGGGTGCAATGATCTGGGTTCACTGCACAGTCAAAGAGTGGGCACACTCTCCACCAGGGCGGGTCAAGAATGGATGGGTGAGCCGATGCCATTGGTGAAGCCCCCGTGAGGCCCAGCCCCTCACCAGAGAGCTGTGCCTGCATACAGATGTGAGCGTGCCATTGATATTCTCCCCCAGTGCTGCTGCTCCTGCTCCGCTCCGCTTCTTTTTTCCTAATTAGAGGTTTATTTATTGATACCCCAGTTAATGTCTCTCCTAATTTTGCAATAGTTCTGTCTCCATTACCCAGGAGATTCATTTGCCGCAGTGTTCAGAGCGGTGCCTTCAGTAGTTTGTGGGCACCCCTGAGCTCACCTTCCTCCTAAATCTGGCCCCTACTCAACCTCAACACTGGGTCTTTCTCCTATGAGGGATTCAAATCAGGTTTTAATCAAGTACCACACTTCCTAAACTGTTACATAACCCACATCAACCTGAATAAAGAGAGAACCTACAAACATTTTCCTATACGGTCAGTCTTTCTTCTTACAGTCTTTAGTCTTGTTCAGCAAAGCAAATACTGATAAATGATGTCCAGTGTAAGCGGCAGATGACAGTGATGCCTTTGTAGACATACTGGTTAATGCGTTTAAGTACACCCAGTATTTTATCAAATACGTTTATTGTATTACTTATCCAGAGTCAGACAAACTCATCTGTAATAATCCCATCTCTCTGCATTCTTTTGAAAAATAGCTGTTGTGCTGCTGCTGCTAACTCTGTGGCATATTAAGAGGGGGGCTACACTAAGAGCAACTAGCATTTCAATACTGAGAAAAAAGTTACTTCAGGGTTGGGTGTTGAGTCATTTGTGTTACACATCCTTATATGCTGTGCATTAATTGTGAGGTCATATTTTCTGGATTGTGACATAGTGATGTTGCTGTTTTTGATGCTTAGCTTACTTGTGAATTTCAATGTCAAAAATTTTAAACATCAATTAAAGTTATCCTTCTGCTCTTTTGCATACATAAATAAATAGCTAAAATGTAACACGCTGTTTAACATTTCCTGCACTGCAAGTAAAGATGTTTGTTAGTGTTTATAATGAGCAGGGCAACAGGGTTACACTGATAGATCAATCCATTGTTCCAGAAAGTCTCACAAAGTGTTTGACATGTGTTGCATATGTTTTACTTTCATATGCGAAGGTTTTGTGGATCATGTGCCTTGTTTTATAAAAAAAAAACTTCTAACCTGTTGGCAATAATTGACACTGGCTACTTAATACCATAATATATTGTGCATGTTGTATTGGTATGGTTTCATTTAACCTTTTCAATATTTGTTATAATCTTACCTCACATTATGAAGCATCGTAACATTTTAAATTATGTGGAGAAAATCATGAATATAGAGAGTGATAATGTGAACATTTAGTAAGGTGGTTCCTTGAGGTAAACACGTGGTATGCATGACTTCTCATATTACAATACAACTTATTCTTCACAATCATTGCTGAAATTAATGTGGTCAAGCAGTGTGGTTTTGGTAAGTTAAGCTAATGTGAGCAGACATAAAGGTCACTATCAGTAGCTGTATTATAGTTGCCCAGTGCTAGAGAAGCTCTCATGTTCCCAGATGATCCCCAGAACAAATCTAACTAAAACTGATTGCAGGAACTTTTTTTTTTTAGCAAAAATTAAAATGAGAAATGTAGTTGATGTTTGATGAACTGTCTAAACGTAGCCTGGCAAAATATGCCAAATAAAAACAAAATCACCAACTATGGCTTGCAAATGATGTGGATATAAGCTGATTGGATCATCCCTCTCATTTTGAACCCACTGCGTGTCACCCTGCCCATCTCTCCCAGCTGCTGCTCCAAGCCCAGGTGCCGCTGGGCTGACTAACTCATGGATCACAATCAGCCCCCTCGTTCAACTCAGCAACATCCCTGTCAGTCTCCTCTGTCTCCCCAGGGCTCAGTCTGATCCCATTCCAGCCATCACACTGACTACAGCTGCCCCTGGCGCCGCACTGGAATTGGATGGTCTGATGACTTGTGCGAATGGTCGATAACTGTCCCTGCAATGTGCAAGACAATGAAACCTACAACCTTGGATGTAATTCTGTGGTAGCAACGTATGGTCAGTTTTGCAAATGTGTCAATAGATTAAGGAAGATGCTAACAAGATACAAAATCAGCCCATTTGGAAGTCTCTTTATCATAATGCTCTAATGCCCTTCAAATAGGGAGGATGAGCTTTTGTGCACCAGCCATCGACATCAATGGGTTAACTAATGATGGCATTAGTGTGTGTGTGGGTGTGTGAATGAGTGTGCCTATGTGCGCATGTGCCTGTGCGCCTTAGTGTCTGTGTGCTATCATTTGTGTGTATAAGTGTGTATGTGCCTTTCACAGGTGATCAGTCAAGGCTATCCACTCAGCCCTTCTCTTGCAGCCCCCTCATTACAGCCCGCTATCTCCTCTAAACACCTGCAGCCCCACAGCCCACCTTCAGCTCCTGGGCCCACACGCTGCCTCTTTTTGTCCCAGTGTAGAAAGAGCCTGCCCATCACATCAATCTACTGCACTGTTTATATTTATGTACAGGAGAGAGGCTAAAAAAGGCCCCTCTTACTGTGGGCTTTATTGACTAAGCATTAAGCGGACATTATCAGGCGATAGCCTAGTTATTTATGAGGCGGTGATAAAGGCTGCAGGACTGAGTTATGTGAGAACCAGGAGCAAGATGAAAGCTGCTCATACAGCAGCACTGATACCCGACACTTGCCTCTCTCAGTCTGGGTAGAGAGGCACAGCAAATGCGCCAAACAGAGCTGAAACACTCAAGGATTTATGGGCGGTAAATTTATGCTCTCCATAGGTCAAACGAGGGGCTGTTTATCTGGGTTTCATTGTCACTGTCCTCGTGGCACTGCGCCGCAGGTACTGAAATTTTCATATTTGCCTTAGGCATGTAGCCAGAGAGGGGAGGGGAAGGGGGAGGGGGATCTCTAGGTACAATATTCTATTGACCTTCTGAACTTAGTTGTGAATTTTCAGAGCAACACGGCTCTCATGCTTTAGAGATGTTGATATAAATTATGCATGACAAAACACACCCCTCCTTAACAGCGCATGTTGAAGAATTGTGTATTTCAGTGGTATGTGCATACAGGTGTGGCTGTCTTTGACCTTTTGTGGGAGGGTTGGATGTGTCAGTATTTCCAGACAGGGACTTTTTTGGCAACATACCATAACTGAATATCTTTTGATTTAGTATGGAGCTGTGCAGATGCATCACCTAACAGTAACCTTACCTTTGCTGAAACTTGTCTATTTCTACCATTGTATTGTTTTAGTCTTGCAGAATTTTAATTACTGTTGTCTGTTTCATATCCATTTCTGCATGTTTCCATTCTATTAGGTGATGTCATGTGGGCTGCATGTTTGTATGAATGGTGCTATAAATAAAGTTGAGTACAGTTAAGTAACTTCGTGCCTGTTATGTACAGTATCTTCTCTATTTTTGTTCACAGAGCACAAGTCTTCTGTCTTCTCACCTTGTAGTTTACAAACACTCGCTGTCACGCAAATTTTTTATCAAACATACATCCTCACCTCTGTAGACTGAACGTAACACCATCTTACCCAAAGCCAAAGCCATCTTTCTCAGCAATAAACCAGGTCAACAAACAAAAAGCAATTATGTTGGGCAGCTGCCGCCTGGGAGTGGGTAATTACAGTGCGGTGTGGACAGCTTCATTCTAAACAGGTACTAAAAGCATCATTAATCATCCTCCCTCTGACGCCTCGCCCTGGTCATGTGACACAGGCTGCTGATGAGTTGGGGAGGGGGGATCCGCCTTAGGGGGAAGGAGTAAGACCTGATTGGCTCCTTCCAGAAGTCCTTTTAGAGGTCAGCCAGTCAGCAGAGATGACCTGCCAATGACCTTGTATCACTTGACCCCTGAGGGCCTGTGGGTCACTCTCTCATATCAGTTGGAGAGCAGGCAGCGGTGAGGCAGGTGGGAAGACGAATGACATGAAGAGAAGGAAGAGGAGGAGAAGAATAGCGCGAGGGTAGAGGGAAGGCACGCAGAAGGTTTGTGGAGAGAAGCTCTGGGAGGGGTGAAGATGAAAAATAAAACAGTAGGCGTGAGGTTTGATTGAGCACCTGGTCTTCCCCCTTTGCATAAAATGGCTGATGAAAAAATGTGTTTTTATAGCAGCAAGGCCAGTCCTGATGGCCGCTTCACCCCCCCCACCACCTCTCCATCCTCCCTTTACCATCTCAGTCTCCCTCCCTTTCCTTCTCACCCTTTCTCCCTGTCATTGTCAAGCCGTCCTCAGGTTGGCTGAAAGGTTCATTACATCATCTGCCCACGGTCAGTGAGGAGCAAAGACATCTGTATGTTTGTTTTCCTTATGATGATTAGTCAATGTGGACAATAAAAACAGCCCTCTAAATGAATTTCATGATAATTCGAATGACATTCAGAGAGTGCAGATCTCCACCAAGGCCAATAGTCCACCTCTCATTATTATTAAACCACAAATTATGACATGTGCTTTTTGTCCATAATTTACTTTTATCTTCACCAAGGAGGGTAGGTGACCTTCCAATTTTTTGCCTGTCTGCAGAATTTTGCAAAACTTCTCCACCAAATTTCATGAAACTTGGTTAGAGGGGTGGGGCATGGACCGAGAACAAACCTACAATATTTTGGAGAAGAAATATAAAAATGATAGAAGCTGGATTTTGGAGAAACTCAGACTTAAGTCCTGTCCACACTAGCATGTTTTTTTTTGTAAACAAATACTTTCTTTCTCTGTCCACACATCCTTCAATCTTACAAAATTTCGCTCTCCACCGTAGTCAACGCAAAAATGACTTGGACAAGCCGATTGTTTCTGCTCAAACTGTGGACACCGTGGATCATGAGCAACAACAAGTTAGGATCTAGACTTAAATTGTCTTAAGTGTTGTGGGTCGTTGTTATGTCAGCTCTAAATGCAAAGAGTCATCAGATAACTTTTGTTATGATGTGATGCTGTATAAATAAAATTTAATTGATTGATTATTGACATTACATGGATTTGGCCATAACACCACTTGGACCCATCTCCCAAAGGTCTCTGTGCTGACCTCATTCCACTGTAGGTCACACACTGGTTTTACACCTGGATTTGAGGTTTCAGGTTCATTCATTCATTTTCTGAACCCGCTTTATCCTCACTAAGGTCAAACAACCAGAAAACAACCAATCACTCTCACATTCACACCAATGGGCAATTTAGATTAACTGATTAACCTATCAGTGTGTGTCTTTGGATGGTGGGAGGAGGCCGGAGTACCCGGAGAGAACCCACGCAGACACTCCACACAGAAAGGTTCCACACCCATCGACCCTTCTTACTGTGAGGCACGAGTGCTATCCACTGTACCACCATGTCGCCCAGGTTTCAGGTTCATCTTCAAAATAATACACATGCACAATAGCAGGTGTGACAGCATCATTTTTTACTTTTTCTCTTTGAAAAATGTCTTAAAAATCTCACTTTTTGGGACCTAAAATGTATTTATGTATGGACATGAGGCCCAAATGTGGAGAAAAACATCAATTTTGCAAATCGTAGTATGGAGAGGGCATAAGTTACATACATTAAAATAGCAACAGTTAAAAAAAAAAACGACAACTTCTAACAACTGAAAAATTAGACCTATGACCTTTGTTACCATGGTAACAGTCAGTTACACTAACCAGTGACGCAAACTGACACATAACAGAACAACATGGTCATAATTTATGGTTTGTTTGTGCTATAAGAGAGTTGTGGAATGAGAAGAAGAGGTCATCTTTCTGAGTGCCATTCTAGACTGTTACTATTCTAACTTTGTGTGCTTCTCTCCAGTGACGAAAAAAAGTGGAAAAACACTCCCAGCCTCCATCATTTTTTAATGGATTTAATCTAAAATGTAAGTGGTTCATTCTTGCCCATTGCCCTATGCTTCTACCAGGTTTCATGAAAACTAGTGCAGCCCGGCAGGAGTGAGCACATAACCTGCATGGTTTCTACTAAAATAGGTTTTGGATGTTTATACAGTGATTATCTATATCTATATCTATATCTATATCTATATCTATATCTATATCTATATCTATATCAATATCTAACTGTTATATTGGTAGTATATACACTGCAAAAATCTAAATCTTACCAAGTGTATTTTTCTCATTTCTGGTCAAAATATCTCATCACACTTAGAATAAAACATAATCACCTAAAGAGTAACTTTTCAGTGAGATATAAGAAGTTATTTTTAGACAACAGATCTTGAAAATCTTATTTCAAGAAATCTTACCAAGATCATTTTCATTTGTTCCACTGGAAGATTTGTTTTGCTTAATTCAAGGGTTTTTGTTTTTTTTTTTTTTTTTTTTTTTTTGCTTAATTCAAGATTTATTTATTTATTTTTTTTTTTGCTTACTTCAAGCAAAAAAAAAAAAAATCTGCCAATCAAACAAGTGAGAATTATTTTGGTAAGATTTCTTGAAATAAGATTTTCATGATCTATTGTCTAAAAATAAGTTCTTATATCTCACAAGTTGCTATTTAGGTGATTATGTCTTTTAAGTGTGATGAGATATTTTGACAAGAAATGAGAAAAACACACTTGGTAAGATTTAGATTTTTGTAACCATCCTCATTTATAGATTCTCTTTTTTGTCATCTGTTTCCAGACATTTTATTTTACTAAGCAGTTTTTTTAACCATTTTTATATATTGAAAAAATCAATAAAAGAAAATAAATTCTGTGTGAATGCAGTCTTAACTAAAGCTATTAGAACAGGAGTAGTCTGTCCTTTTCCTACAGATACACATTTCTGTGATGGCGACATGCGAATCAATCCTCTCAGCCATGAAGTACAGCCAAGATGGCGCCTGACAGAGACGTGATTGAGAAAAGTTCATGAACTGCTCTCTCACTGAGCGCAGACCGACACGGATGGCTGATTGACAGATGAAACACAAAGACACATCTGAAAGACACAGCGCCAATGTCCTCAAACTGGTACCCATCCCCTTCTCCTCTGTCCCTCCCTCTCTCCCTCCCTCCCTCTCGCCTCACCCCTGCAGCCCCACCCCTTCAACCCAACTCCCCTTCTCCTCTCTCTCCATATGTCTGTGAATCTGTCACTATGGCAACCTCACCCCAGGGGCAGAGGAGGAGGGGGCTACGTTCAGACAAATAAGCATCGCAGGGCTCATTTATGATGGTTTGTTTAGGGATTATGATACACTGATGAGAGGTCAAAATGTGTCTACTTGCACACATGTTGGGATATAAGAGTCTATTGACATAAGATCATGTGCAGCATCTTGCCAAACATAAGTTGCACTGTAAAGATTATGGAAAGGAAAAAGGAAGTATTGATTCAAGTCTTTGGAAAATTTTACATTTGATCTAACGTGATTGCACCGTAGAAATCCTTTTAACTGAAGACGATATTTTTCTGCAGAATAATTTTTTCCCCCCTTGAATACTAATTTTAGGGAGCACAAGCAGCATACCAACACAGGACAGGGGTCATTAAATCGGTAGATTATTAGCATACTGTATAGTACTAGGTTGTAGCTTGTGTCTTAGATGCAGGATCAGCAATCTGTGTAAAGGCTCATTGCATTGTTTTCCCCTTTTCTCCTCATTTTATGCTTGTCTGCAACTTTTGAAAGGGCAGTCCAAGATAGAGAGTAGACAGAGCTGCACAGAGAGGTCAGAGAAACTCCCCACAATCAGATAAGTAGCAGAGCCACCTTGGTTTGATTTTCCTGATGCTGCATGATGCCACGGGGAGCTACTGTATGTACAGTGCATGATGCAGACGCACAGCACCAGATGTCTGAGGATACACGGGGAATTTTCCTGCACGACAGACACACTCAACCTTGACACAGTTTCACCTTTGCATGCACCCCTTCTCCCCCCACCCCCCCCCCACCTCCCTTCCTCATGATACCTTACATTGACTCAAAGGCCTCCCCTCCCCCCTTTTCAAGAGCAAATTTCCCTTTGCAGCCAGAAGTGCTGAGTGCTGCTGTTTGCTTTGTACACAGAAATTCGCTGAGGCTGTAAGCTGTCCCCAAACATCTGCTCCCTGGAGTGGAGCAGGAGAGGAGAGGCAAGGACTGGATTGGTGTGCATGTTGTTTAGCGTAGCTATGTCACAATGTGTTATGTATGGATTCGTGTTTGAGTGTGTGCATGCGCGTGTGAGTGAACAATTATTCAAATAGGTGCTTTGTATCTTTTTGAGTGCTTTATTAGTAGCACCTAGGAAACAAAACACATATTTGTGTAATTGTATACACAGTGCATCTAAATACACATAGGCGCACACACTGACACACAAACAGGTGCACTTCACTGCAACTTTCTTGATGTACAAATTGTTTGGTAGTCAAATATGTGAATGAGAGCGATCAAAAAGACTAATAGTGCATGAAAGTCTTTGCAAATAAAGAAAAACAGTAAAATCAGACGAGCAGAAAAACTGAAAGGGAAGAGAACATTCAAATTTTCTGTAATTACAACAACAACAACTGAGCTATCTATAAGTACTTTACATAGAGTTAGAAAAAGGCTTAACTTGATCAATGGATTTCATTCCCCCGAGCACCGGTGAGGATATTACATGCATATTATGCATTAAGTTAATTTTAGGCCAACTTAGCATTAATTACAATGAGCTCTGTAGAAACCCACTTATATGTGTTAATTTAAAATATAATGTTAGCCACATATGTTCTCTCATTGCTCATGCCGTGTTGCACTTGCCAGGAGAATTATAACAGCTGTATATATAGAAGATGATATAGAAGAAAATAGAAGCTGTCAATAACCCATCACTAGTTTTGCTTTGATGGAGCTGAAGTTTTATTTTAAAAAATGTAGAACCTAACTCTACTTGATCCCAATCCTTCAAATGAAGATGAAGAAAATATTGCACATTTATTTCTTATCATATGAATTAAATTAATTAGTTTAAAAAAAAAAAAAAAGATTTTGTGGAAATTTTATCATGAAAAAATAATGCCGTTTAAGACGAGACAAAGAAAATAAAGGGGAAGAAAATTCCCCCTTGTTGACTGTGACGACTGGTCCTACCTGTGGCAGTAACACATTTTAACGTGAGTTATTTTTGTGTTTTTTCCTCACATTTACCATGCGTCTTCTTGTGGATACACACGGCACAGCTGTCAGTCTTACGAACTCGCCGTACATCTTCAGAAAGGAATTACAGAAGAGCACAAATTCATCAGAGTAGAGTCACACTCAAACGCTTTCGAACTAAATGTCAGGTCTGAACAAACAATGTGGTTCTGCTTTCATCAATTGAGAGGCAAATGTTGAAGCTGCCACAGAATGAAATTAAAGTGATAGTTCACCCAAAATAAATCAACTCTTCTTTTCACCTGCATCTCATCCCTATAATTCACATTAAGTTTTTCCCTGTGCACCATTTCTGAACCTCACTCCTGTTTGAAATTGTTGTGTATTTTTTATTTTTTATTTTTTTTTAGTGAAAGCATTATTGACTAGAAACTGTGGTGAAATATAAGTTTGGATTTTTTTTTTTTCTTTAACCATGAGTGCACACCTGCTGCAAAGTATCCTCTGTGCACATTACAACTTGTAACTTGAAGCCCTGTGGCAAGGGAACATATTTGCACAAGATGATAAAAGAGTTTCTAATAAGGTCAACCTAACACACTTCTCAGTATAGGAACACTGGACATGGAAAAACATTTTTACATTCACTCTCTTTATTACCATTGTTTCATCTGTGTCATCCTCATAACCTTCACAAGTACACACTTATTTGCATTAAAAAGGACGGAAACATTTGATGGTTTTGTTAAACATTCCACTTTGTGCTATTTTGTTTAGAGAAAGGCAGGCTTAATGGAGTGTATTTGTTTAAATGCAAATTTATAATGGACCGAGTTCAACACATTTTTAGTCTCGCCTGCGTGTAAAATTATTTTGATCGATTACAAATAAAACTTTTAAATGTTTGTGCTGTCAAAAGCGGCAGTGCAGACCTTTAGGTATAAACTTTAATCCCATTCTAGTTTTCACTTACAATTTATGATATGATAATTATAAAAGATAATATTTGGAGAGGATGAATGTTTGGATTTTTTTTTTTTTAATTATTCAAGCAAATATACATGAAATATACAAGCAGCAGCCTTGTAATGAATACTTGTGCTAAATTTTGTTTATACTGACTCTGATGTTAAGTGTTAAGTATTTTCAAGTAACTTCCATTTGTCAACTTTGCTATTAAAAGTAGGTCTGTAGCTTATATCTGAAAAACCTATTGGGTGAAAAAGACTCTTCATCCAGTTTATAAAGTGAGCAAGCAGCATATTTTGGCTTATTAAAATAAGAGACGGGGCAAAAATTAGGTTAGCTCTAGGTGAAAAAAATGCATTATCTGGCCTGGTATGGAATTATAATAGGAACAATTATCATATGGCCTGGTCTCCCTTTCTATTCAGCTTGATGAAATATTATTGTGTGGCCATACAGACCCACCACAAGAACAATGGTTGCTTGTTGAAGTGGGGGGAAAAAAAGAGAAAACTAAAGAAAGAAAAAGCTCAGACTTCGAGGTCACCCGAATTAATGGTGCATCTTTCTGTCTCTGAGCCGCTGACCGGGTCATCGTTGTCCTGAGGCAAGACAAAGGTCAAGAGGTGAGGGGTGAACCCTGGTGTAACTGCATATATTAGTTTGGCCTTGCAGCCTGCATGTCCAGTCCTGTGCCCTGCAGAGGTGCAATTATCTCCTTAGGATTTTTCATGCTATACCTTATTCCAATGAGAGCACCTGTTCAGCATTTAGATGAGAACACCATGACTTTAACTTTTTAAAGTGACAGTAGTGACAATGCAAAATGTTATTATTATTATTCTAATTATTAATATCCATTTTGGACATTGCAAACTTCACGTCACAGAAAAACACACTCTCATAAAATTAATATGGCTGATGGCCCATATCCTGTTATTAAAATAGACATTAACATGATAAAAACGTGTTGCATTACCGTGAACATAACTGTGTTTAAGGGCCGACTTTACAATCATTTACTTTATATGAGACGAGATATTAATCTAGAAGGAATATTTAGTTGCTCGAACTGCTGGGGCCACACAATTTATTGGTTGATCTGCAAAACAGCACAGACAGCGTTTTATTGTCTGCTCTCCCGCATGAGTGTTCAAGCTAAATTATCATTTTCTGATGCATGTATAGAGGTAATAAAAGACGCAACAACTCCCGATCGTGATGTTTCTCCATTCCATTAACATGCAGTTACAGATGCATGCAAATGCTCCCAGATTTGTGCCTTAAATAGATGGATCACCACGGATCAATACTCTTAATACGAACGGTCAATAAATCTATCAGTCAATTATGGCATTTTAATCTTTTCGTGGACGGAGCCTGATGAAAACATTAAACCCGAATAAAACAGAGTACAGTGTAACATTAAAATAATCATTGGGGGATTGAGGTGAATTAGTCTGGTCATTATCCGCCTCCTTCAAGACATGCTTTGTTTACAACAGGTGCATCTGACTTTTTACTCTTTTTACGTTAAAAATAAAACTAAATAAAATTAAAAAAATAAAATAAAATAAAAAAACTTCCCTTAAAAAAAAAAAAAAAAAAAAAAATATATATATATATATATATATATATATATATATATATATATATATATATATATATATATATATATAATGTTGTAACTTTTTAAGTGCAGGAGAAAGCAGCAGCAGTGGAAGTGGGTGGAATAATTGGTAAAGCCTATTTACTAAAATATAGTTTTAATAAAATAAATCTGGTCAAATGTAGACATAAAATAAATATACATAATTCATTTGGGTTGATTTAAATAAAAGTAGGAATCTCATGTCAGGGTGAATAAATTATATAAATATATTCAACTGAGTCACATCCTGAATAAATAACTCCGAATAAATAAACAAATAGACTGCCACAGTTTCTATGGACAATTAATATAATTTTGTATCTCCGTTTACGTTGTGTAGATAGGAGCACGATGCAATGACTTGGATTTTAATATTCAAATCAGAGCGCCAGTCTGAAGCCGAGGAGGATGACAAATTGTTTTGACCCGTTCTTGCATGAAGAAACTTGCCATTGCGCTTTTTTTTTTTTTTTTTTTTTTTTTTTGCGATGAGCATCCACCGTGGTAAGCAAATAAAGGTGAAGCCTGATTGAAACCGATGCAAACGGGAATCAAAACATCTGCAGGCTGGCCCTCGCCCTCGCTGCTGGTGCGTGGCGCATGGTGCACGGCGCAGCTCCCACGGATCACAAGTTCAGGGGCAGGTGTTCTGGCGAGGACGGTCCGGGGGAGGGGCAGGTGTCCAGTCTGTCGGCGTGGGACTGCGCCGCCGTGGGCCCGGGCTCGGACAACAGCCGGTCTCTCTGTAATTTCTTTTGCTTCATGCGTCTGTTCTGAAACCAAACTTTCACCTGCGTCTCGCTGAGCTGCAGGGCACCGGCCACCTCCACCCTCCTCGCCCGCGTCAGGTACTTGTTGAAGTGAAACTCCTTCTCCAGCTCGGTCAGCTGTTTGGTGCTGTAGCTGGTCCTCGGGGCCCCGTTCACCGTGGGATGGCCATCCGTGCAGATGCTGCTGCTGCTTCCAGCTTCCACAGCACCGAGGCCTGAGCCAACAATACTGAACCCACAGGTCATGTGCATCCTGGCTGGGAACAGAGGACATGAAAACACTCGTCAGCAAGATCAATGAGGCTGCCCACAAAAGAGGCACAAAACCCTTCTGAATAAAATTATCCACGCCCACATCTAGGAAAGTAGAAAAATTATTAGAGTTAAAACATGGAAAATATAACCACTTTTAGTCAGTGTACATATTTAATTATATCTTATCATTTGCATAAATCCTCAGAAATTAAATAGTACAGTAGATTATTAATACTTCTGTGTGGTACTGGCCTGTTAATCTGTGTGATAATGAGAAATATGAAAATACATCTTCAGAGACTTGTTTGACACTGAAAAAATAAGTAGAACAAATATTCAAGCATTCAATGAAATTATTTCCAACAAACTGATTTGTGGGATCTGGCCCAGAGCCAGATTTTTGATAGAAACTCTTCACCGGGAGCCATTTTTCTGTCTGTAACAAAGATGTATTTCACAGGAGTATCAGCATTGCAATGGCTTATAGGCACACTGCAAAATCTTTTTGCTATCTGTTTTCACAAACGGTTGGAAATGTGGATCATCTACGTGTAGACAAAATAACACAAACACACACTAGATATACTGCGTTCTCATGCAACAGTATCACAAACCACAGTGTGAACAATGAACACTGGGTTAAACTGACACCCATCTGTAGCAGCTGCAGTGGATTATTAAATACTGTAGATCTGTTATTGTAACGTTAAAGTGTGTGCAGGACTTGTGCATGAAATCGCTGTCATAAAAGTGCTGCTCTGTTTTACATATGTGAAAAAGAAGTCAGTATAATCTTTGGTGATTCAAAGCAACTTTGCAGCGTTTACAGTCCATTAACTGTATTCATCAGAATCATTAATAATTTGCCTTTGGGCCCTTCTGTGTCAATGACAGTTTAACAGTTTACAAATCCTTTCAAACACTGCATTAATGACAAACGTCTCCATTTTTTCCTCTGAGGTTTCTGGGTTACACATTAAAGTATCATCTGTGCTACTTATGTGCAATGAATGACAGGAGCCACAGTTATATCTTGCTTTTTCATTGCTGACATTGTGGGCAGTTGTCAGTGTGTCTTTGCCTCTGAGAAAATGTGCTGCTGCTGCTGCTGCTGCATAATGGAGTCAGTGTGCCAGGTGTAGTGTGCAATGTCTCCCACCACAATTCATAGAAAGGAAGGTTAACAGGCCTCTAGCCACTTGGAAAAGCATAGCAGATGGAAAGGTCAGTTATAGGATAAATGTCGACATCTGTGTTTTAAGAAAATGAATGTCAAGGTAACCGCGTCTAGGAATTAGAGGGCAGTGAATATAAAGCACCAATACAGAGGAACTGTACGTAATTAAGAACTTCAGCTTTCAGGAGTGCAAATCACATGCACGTCCTGATTAATGGCTCCAAAGATAATAGAATTGATGCCGGCCAGAAGGCATAAAAGAATCAAACTAAATATTTGAGGAATGACTTGCACGCTTAAAAATAGCCAGCCTGTAAAGGGAATGGAAGGGCCTTCCAAGCCAAGGAGAGGGAAGAAGAAAAGGGATAGATCGATACACATTGCCTCAGTCATCTGGGCATCCAGCCCACAGTAATTCAGGTGCTGTCAAAGCATAATTGAAGAATGACGCACTGGGAGTATATACACTGAGCCAGGAGATCAGGTTACAGCAGGTCTGTGGAGGCCTTTCAACATGGAAGAATACGCAGCGACTTTGTTTTGTGCCAAAACCAATACACCCTCCAGAGTAAAGCATACTTTCACTAATGACTCTTTTACAAGTTACACAGTAGCACTAATGAGTTACTCCTACAGATGATCCCCTTCAGAGAGATACAGAAAGAGGTTACAGAGATACTAACAGTAGTGAGAGGAAAAGTCTTTGTGTATATGTGTGTGTGTGTATGTGTGTGTGGGTGGGTGGGTGTGAGAAAATGACTTTCTGAAGTGCATGGATAAGGAGGAGACAAGAGGCAAAATGTGTTTTATGAATAATATCACTAAGCAAAAGGTGTTAATGTCACTTATTATATGTCTCACCAGTAGGATCATCAGAAATAACATTTATCCAGGTGTTTATGGGCACATTATTTCAGACAAACCTGAATTTTAAGCACACAAATAGTAATGGATTTGGTCTGTTGAAACACTCACAGCATTTCATTATTTGTTATTTCCAGCTCCAAGTCAAATCGAAGGCGCCTCTGTAGAAGTGACTTTACTGAAAATGACACTTGCATTTTACTAAATAATCTGGACTGTGAATGTTAGAGCTGGAGATTATTCCTTTGTGCTGTTACGTGTTTGTGATATTTCTGACTTTAAAATTAAAGATCTTATTGGTTTCTCAGTTGCATCAAAAATAATGTTTTCAGGCACATCATCTCTAACAAATCCTCATTTTTAACACGTAAGTACTGATGAAATGCTATGTCTAACAATTTTGTGTTTCTTATCCCATGCTTCATTTCAATATTTCAGCTCCAGTCGTGGTGTGCCTCTTTCAACTGGCTTCTTATGAAGTTGTGCTTTACAAGATGCACATTTTATAAAATCATCTGGATTTACATCATCAGAAGGTAATGCTTTTATTTAAGTGTGTTGCGATGGTAATATTTCTGATTCAAAGTCAAATTAAATGTGTTAACATCTCCTTTTGCTTTATTAAGTGACATTCTTCTTTATAATCTGTGCATTGTTACTAAATAAGTAGACAACCAGACGCTGGCAATTGTACTTTTATGGCGTTATAATCTTAAATGAAAGGTTTTAACGTCATTGTTTTGCAAGCTTATGTCAGCCATTTTACCCAAGGAGTGTTTCTTTAAGAGTTGTGTTTGTTGCATCTCTTACAGACAAACACAGGCCTCTAACCAGTCTGACTAAAGCCATCCTGCATTTTTGGTCACTGAACATTTGGGTCAGCAGCAGCAGCAGACTGTGGAAACAGAGGAGGGTGGACCACCATGCAGTAAATCTACCTCCATGAGAAATTTATGAAACCCAACCCAAAGTACAGCGGCCAGTCACTCAACTGACATTATTGATCAAATGAAGAATCTATATAAGATACTATAAGTCATATCAAATTGAGGATTGATAGGCATTTTTCACATTAGCAGGCTATTGGTATTTTTTCAAAGCCTGAGATATGTATTCTTCTGTGGGCTCTCTGCCCAGGACTCATCAGTCAGGGGAATGATGATCTGTGACAGCAATTATGTTAAAAAGGTGGACACATGTAAAGGTGCTGCAAACTGAAATCAATACACCAGGGCTTTCATTACAAACAGACAACTAATCAATACTCAGGGAGCACTCCAGCTTACAAGAGTAAGTTTTACTCAACTTCCTGTGAGTCTCGACAGGCAGTGGTCTGCTGCATTATTCAAAGGCTACTGGTTAGGAAGAGCAGGGGTAAATACTGTCATTGATCGTTTTCCAGGTTGAATATTCACTGAAGCTGAAGGGCCTTTTTCTGTGCATCCGCCTTCCTGTGCGTCTGTTTGGTTTTGGAACAGTAGGTGGAGCAGTGTTAAAATGAGCTAACAGTCAGACATTAACATGGCACCGTTAAGGAAATACTAACCGGCTCCTCATGTGCATATTCAAATGTGGCGTCCACTGAGCAGCTATTCCTACTTTTCAAAGGGTTTGATCTGCTCCAGAAAGTCCCCCTAAAGTGTTTAGAATGTGCTTGAAGTTGGTCCTGTTGGAGACGGAGTGCGCGGTGCACGCTGACGCACAAAATACGTCAGCTTTTGTGTGTGTGTGTGTGGTTTTTTTTTTTCATCTTGTGGAGAAAACTTCAGCAAAGCCCGCTAACTTTTACACCTATGAATGAAAGTTTTCTAAATCTCAAATCAAATAAAACTCAATCGAGATCGATGTATTCTTTGTAAAGGTTACTTTAACAGCCGCGCTCATTCTTCCTTGACTCAACTTACCCGCCCGGTGTGGACTCCTCTTCACTTTCATCCACTCAAAAGTTTTAGTCCTTTCATCCATATCAGCCACGTCCGTCTCAGATGAACTTCCCACGGCGATGTGGATATCGGAGACATGATTATTATGAATTTGTTCTGGAAGTGACCCAAAAACGGAGCGACGCGCCTCGGTGTTGTCGCTGCTTGACGCGCAGGATCCGCGCCCTGCAGAGCCCTGCCCCTGCGCCCTGCACCGCCAGGGGACACGGGACGAGTGGAGGCAGGCCGGCGTGGAGAAGCCCTCGAGAGTCTCACACACTGGAAGAGGAGGAGGAGGAGGGTGAGGAGGAGGAGGAGGGCTGTCCGGAGAGGTGTACAGAGTCACACTGTTCGACAGAGTTAAGTACCGTGGATGCGGGGACTCAAATCCTGCAGAAACTTCCTCCTCCAGTTTGTGTTCGTCTCCTCTGCAGAGTTCAGGATGCGTCCTGCAGCCCAGGTCCCGGTTTATGACCCCTTTCACTCGGCAGCAGCCTGTGAACAGAGGGCTACTCTCCCCTTCGGCCGTTAACTCTTGATAGGAAGTCATTATCACCTCTTCCCTGCATAATCATTGGACGGGGTTGCACTTCATGCCCGGCCTCTCATGCATCCAGCAACGCATGGTCAGGCGGCTGGACGACCGAGGGGACATTCCTCAGAGGGGAAACAGCAGTCCCTGATTGATGGAGATGACGTGCCCTCTTAGTCTCGGCCAATAGCCGGACATCTCTGTCATCAGGGAGGACAACACTGATTAAGCCGAGCAAGCAAGTTGTGAAACTCACTTCAGGTCAACGCTTCAATAACAAACAATTAGGCTGCAATTCTCCTTAAAAACAGCAAGAAAGTTCAGTGTGTGTGTGTGTGTGTGTGAGGAGCATCTGAGGGCCTGCGTGGGCCTCATCACACAGGTAGGCGAACCAGGTCAGGGGTTTTAGTGTCCCTTTTTTTTTTCTTTTCCTCCAGCAACTTTATTCATCAAATATAGAGGGGGGAAGAGGAAAATGAAACACATTTTCTTTTATATTGTCCTCTATATAATGAACTGAGAGCCTTTTTGTTTGATGACATTTTTATCCGAAATCCTGATATGTTCTGGAGCACTGATGATGATAAGATGAAATGGTTGTTCAGTTCAAATGTATTTAAATTAGCATTATTTGTTTGTAAAGCCTGGAAAAAGCTGCAGATATGATTGTTTAAATAGGTCAGTATTTTGTTTTGTTTATATACTGTGCCTATTGTCTGGTATTTGATCTTTGGTTTGTATTTATGGTGTCTTATAAGCCCATGGAAGGGCTGGGCATGTCTGTATGCAAGACACAATAATAAAAACATTCGTTCATTCATTCATTCATTCATTCATTCATATAGAGAATAAAAGTAGATTCCAGAGAATATGTTTGCATTTGAGTGCATCATTTAGTGTTATATCTGCAACACTTTTTTGGTTTTAACATATTTTTTGCATGAGATTCTGGTGTGATAATTTTAGATTTTAGTAGTATTTTTTACAACAATGATAACTTTCTTTGCCCACAGCTGAATTACCATAATACAGAGCTACATTGATGGAGCTAATGGATTATGTAAATGTATGAATGCTTCTTGAAAAGCCGCGGCCCTCTTTAGTAAAGGGCTTAGGTCATATGAAAGGCACACTTAATGGGTTCAGAGGTCGTGACAGCTGGTATTTAGAAGTTCAGTGGCAGCAGATTTGTAATTAGCCTCCAACAAATACAAAAAAAAAAACGGTCCGAGCAAAGATCAAGAAGTTCCTGACAGAGAGGACATGTTGATCCGAGATGCAACCACACAACCCTCAGCTGTTTTTAGCCCACAGAAAATACACTCTAAAAATCTACTATTGATATTTATTTAGATTAAACAGCCTTTATTTTTCTGTATTCTTTTCCTCTGTGTTTCCTATTCATCTGTGTGTTTACTCAGCAGTGACTCATCCTCTCATAGGTTTCATACACATGCAAACAACACTGCAGCTACTGAAACAAAGTTCACATCCATACAGACACAGATGTGCTGGAAATAAAACCTCCAAAATCCCCACTCTGCTGCGCCCACGCTGACATAAAACATGACACATTTGAAATGGCCACAGATACAGCATCCAGCAGCAGCAGCCCACGGAAGTGGAAATGTCAAGAGGCTGCACAAGTTTAGTTTGTTGACCTACTTATAAATTCACACATGACTGTGTGACTCAGGCCACCAGCATGCATGTGCAAATAAATTACAATAATAGAGTAGAAGATGCACTGATGGGTTCAAATATTATGTGATTCATATACGTCTGCAAATTGTAGTTTTTTAATTTGTTATTCTTCATCGCATTGGACTCGCTTTATCAGAAATGGCGAATTACCAAAGAAATATGACAATTTATTTATTGAAGCCTCATCTTAAAGCTTCTTTTTATTTTATTTTATTAATTCAGTTCCTATTGATATAGTGCAATTAAAAATGACCAACGCTCTAATGAAAAGTGGTGGATCTTTAGAATTATATAGACTAGTAAAATAAAACAAGATTCAATTTAAAAAAAAAAAAATTCAATATAGTTATAATATATGAGAATGACTTTAAATGGCCTACAAATCTCCAGTTATTATTATTATTATTATTATTATTATTATTATTATTATTTGTGGGTCAGATAACTGCTAAACTAACTGTTCTTAACCTCACACATCGGATTGCTTCGGTTCTTATTGTTTGCTTTTAGCAGTATTTCTTATGTATTTTAGGTCTCCAGTAATTAAAAAATAATTCAGCGTAATGAACAACTTCTAACTGCATTCTTACAACACAGAAATATGGTCCCAGCTGTGGGAGTTAATGGGATTCTACAGGCAGCGATGTGCTGAATGACTGAGTGCAATATATCCCTTCTCTCCATGCATTTGCATGGTGCACTGATCCATCTTCATGTCAGCTCGGAGGTTACTCAGGGTTCACGCGCTAGCTTGTTTCTCTCCTCCACACTCAATAAATAAATCTCTGCAGCTTTCTGTTTACCGCCTGAATATAAATTTGTTTGCAGTCGATCGAAGACCTGTGCGGAGGTATTAGAAATTGTATTTCTGTAATGGCTTTCAGCAGAGGGAGGGGGCGTGGAGGGGTTGCAGAGAGGGGAAAAAGAAAAGAAAAAACAGGTGTGAGCAATCTCTGCTTTCCCGTATGCAAACGAATTAAAAAAAAAAAAAAAAAAAGAAATACACAGAAACCTCAGCCTATTACAGCCCTTGGACGCATTCAAATTACATTTAAAACCAAGTAACCTTTTTATCTTGTAGGACAAGAATACCAATCCTTGTTTGTTCCTAGAAGTGCCATATGTTTGATTAGCATATCTGAAGTGTTTTCCACATCACTGCCCAGCACCTTTACACAACAGAAGTTATATGATCACATTTAGCAGAGAAAACAAGTGCTCTTTAGTCTCATCTCCTTCCTCTGCACAGCTTGTCTCCCCTAAACCACATATTTTGCATGGGATATCTTCAGAAATAAGAAAGAGAATAATCTCACAATTTAGCTGAAATGGATGCTACACATATAATTGTGAATTGTATTTCCCTCCAACCAAATTCTGTGCACCATTTAGACAAAAATGTGGCTTTTCTTCTGCCTAAATTACCCCCCAAAAGGATCTTGAAAGTCAGTGCAGGCATTTTCTATCACTATTGTGTCTGTTGTTTTGACTGGAGGTGAGGTAAACATGGCTGCTCTTGGGTGGCTGTGTCAGGAGGCAGGAGGAGGGAGAGAATATTGACTGATGCTAATTTGTTTTGCGTCCATGCTCTGATGTGTGTCAATAGGCAGTCGAGGCCCTGGGATCAGTGCGGCCGTGCTCGGATTACCTCCGTGGCTTGAATTGAACCCTCATCCTGCCTCTGACATGATGATGCTGGGGCCGCTGTTGACACCAGACCCTCATATAACCCTCCAACACTGTCAAGCCTCATTATGTGTCAGCTCTTGACCCTCACAAGACTGGGAATTAAGCGGCGTTGACAGACGATTGTCACCGGCAGCCAGAGAGGTCACTGCCGTTAATGCAGTTCCAGGAGGTGAAGATGACAGCCATCTATGCCATGTTTATGGAGCTGGAGCTCATCAATGTGGCATCATGATAGAGCTGTAAAATGGCACATGGAGAATGAGGAACAAAGCAAGAGAGAGGCAGAAACAGAGAAGAGAAGGGCTGAGGTACAAGCAGACAGATATTCAAGTGTGGTACATTGACTGTTTGAGAGATGGCTACCCATTTGATTGATAGAGCGTGTCAGGGTTTTTTTCAGATATTGACATTTTTGAAAAATAGTGATGTGAGGATTCAGGTTTAGCTTAGTGTATACCCAGCCCACACACAATCCAGGGAATACCACTTCTAAAAAAAAAAAAAATCCATTCTCAGTGTGAAATTCGAATATTTGTGCTTGCATCGTTGTAGAATTGTATGAAATCTGTCACAGGACATAAACCGTAATCACATGTATCCATTGCAGTTACTGCAATGACCAGGGACATTAACCCATAAAGACTGGAGACCAAACCATCTACTGATCTAAAATATTTAATAAGTTCTGAACCACGAAGCCTATCAATACATGTACATAATTGGTGTAAAATACAGTTTGTCATCTTTTCATGGTCATCAGATATGAACCATTTGGACATTCAGAGGCTCCGTCATTACCATGGAAACACTGTCAACTTCTACAACATTAATTCACCAGTAAAACCCATGGAGTTGGATCAATGGCAGTGGATGGAGACAGTGGTTTTTATGTTCAGCTAATGATATCTTTAATGAAAAAGTCACGTTTTGTTCAGTTTTCACTGTAACAAATTTCTGTCATTTCTACAGTAACAAATTACAGTAGCTTCTTGTTCTAACAATTTACAAGGTGTAACTGTACATTGCAATGCATTATGGGTGAGAAAAAAAACAAAAACATTCATGATAACTTCAAGCATTTGTTCACAGCATCACATTGTAAAATTACAGGATGGTTGTGTTTTCACTTGGTCCTGACTGTAAACAATACAATTACACACTGTTAGTATTAGAAGGACATGAAGGAGGACACAGGGAAGTGAACCCCACATCCATCCATTCAGTAAAGTGGAAGTAAGACATTATTAGCCCACAAAATTAAAATGTGATTCAAGTAGTGACTTCATGCAATATAATTTGACCGTGTAGACATCTATTTTAAGTCAGCGTGTAGACATGTCAAAACCAGCATTGTAGTAAGAATAATGTTTCTTTATTTGTGTGAGTGACTGTATTTCACATTATTTTATTTATCTTAGTCGTGTTTCACACGGAATATACGGGATGTAGGATTCATGCATTGTTTTTGCAAATGTTAGCCAGTGAAAAACTGTTTAAGTTAAGCTAATGCTAGCTGTGTGCATTAGCCCTGTTCAGAAATGCCTCCGATAGTCCAGGCTCTTGTTAGCGCCGTTAGCACGACTACAGTCGAACTGAGGCAGTCAAAACTAAAAAAAAAAAAAAAAAAAAATACAATTAATGGTTGTTTCTAATATAAAACAATACAGTGCTGTAATTTATATACAGTAAAAACCTGTGAAAAAAAAAAAAGTATCCAGTAATATACAATAATTATTTTACAGTAATTAGCAAACAATTTTACAGCACTTACTTGGCAACGTTTTTGCCTGGTATTTACTGTAAAAAAAATTTTTTAACAGTTTTCTCTGTTTCTGATATAATAACCGTTAACTTTAATCTGAGCTTCTAGGAATATCTACATGATCAGTAAATTAAATACAAGAAGATACATGGTTTTCATTGAAAAAACACAAAATACAGAGGATAGTATCATAATAAATGGTGATAAATCATTTTAAAAATTTGAATTTATGTTGGAACTGCCACAAAAGTAACACTGGGTCTTTATAGGTTAAACATAACTACATTCATACAACATGTAATGTTATTTTAAGTGAATAAATACTTATATTAATATAATCTGTTTGTCTCTAAAGGATCCTCTCTCCACCACACAAGCTCAACAACATGACACTGAAGCAATACCTTTCTAATACCAGGACTTTTCAACAATAGCCTGTAGTATGTACTGCAGCGCTTCACAGCTTCAGTGAGCCAAGAGGCTTGGAGTCGGCAGAATCCCAAACATCATGACAACAAGCCATCAGTCATCTTCCCCCCAAGCTGCTGTGCACACTTGTGTGTTTCCGGAGTTCTTACTGTGGGAAATGAGCAGGGTTAAACATGAAACAGGAGGAAATGTTCGTCATTGCACCACACTCTGTAATATTCTCCCTCATACTGCACTGTGTTCGCTGCAGGGAAAAAGAAGGAGTGGATTTTAATTTTTTTGGTCTTAAACATCCCCTGCTTGTTCACAATGCACATCAGTAGTCGACTGTGCACGCTAATCATGCTTAATAGCAAAACGCTAATAGAAAAATGACTCTGTATTAATTTAGCACTAATCTTCTGTCTGAGTAGCAGGAAGGATTCATAGTGTATAATATTACAGTCACAAAAAGAAAAAAAAAACATCAGTGTAGCAAAGTTACAAGGTAAAAGTTAAGATAAATAAAGTGGTAGATATCCATATTGAACTATCTGACAGCATCATATATTTTCCTGCTCGCTCCAGCTCTTCACTGAAGTTTTATGATGTTTACACTGAATGTAACTCCAGACCTTAGACATGTTTCAAGTGAAAATGTTCAAAAAATGAAAATACTCTAATGCATTTTCATACAAAAATCAGCTCAATGTATCCTGATTATATTTTTGGAAGATTTGAACTGAAATGTAAGCATATTTTCCGAGGCTTTGAACAATATTTGGCGACACAGCATGAGCTTGTAATGACTGACACACCAGCTGGGCCGCTGCTGGTTGTTTGGACTAAAATACTGACAAACAGAAATGACACAAAGTTACTGTTACTGTGTGTGATATGTGTAGTTTAGCATGGTTTAGCAAAGGAATAATGGGAAGATGGGGAAACTAACATAACTTCAAAAGCTAAAATAATTTTCTCTTTTAATTTTTTTCTATAAAGAATAAGTAAAAGTGGTGCATTAGTTCAATAAATCAACTCACCCCTATAGAATGGAAATCACAAGCTTGACATATACATAAAAAGATCATTTAAACATAAAATCAAAATAAGGCATACATTTGGAAGTGAGAAATAAAGTGTGCAATGAAACAGAAAGGAAATGTGCTTGAAATGTTGGAATCAAAGCCACATCTTCATCCATCTTCATGTGAATCTGAAGAGGTCTGAAGTTGAAATATCGTCCTGCAAAGATGCATATCAATCCAATCCATTAAACACATAGACTTATAGGATGCAGTCGCAACCACCGTGTTTACCTAATCTCTCAAAGGGAGATTTATCTTCTCATGTGTCAAAATAATTCTGGAAGCTTTGATCCAATTCACCACAAATACAGAAAATAAAAAACGTTTGATATTTGTTAAAAAATCTTTCCCTTGTCGTTAACGTGCATTACATTCCTATTTACATTACAGGAAAGATCCCATCTCTGTTTTATGTTTCCAAACAAAAAAAAAAAAACAGTTTATCATCTTGGTGAAATATGAGTTTTTTATATTTTACTACATTAATGTAAATCTCCATCTTCCTTTACACATTTTTGACAATCTGCTCAAATGTTCATCTATTTCTTCTGCATAAAGACTGGTGCCAGGTCTCTGCCATAACAATTTAGATGATTTAACACTGATAAACAAAAGTTTGTTTATTTATTAAATCATGGCGTTTTATGGTGTTCATGTGGAATATTCAGGTATCTACTATTGCACAGACCTCCAACTGATTTATACTTGTGTTTTATTTGATTAAAAGTGGAAAACTGATTTTATTTTATTCCTCCTCTAATATTTAGGTTGTTAAAGGGTTAGTATAAGTGATCCTAAATAAACTATTTTGACATTTATGAGCATTTAAGAATAATAATGGTAATAAAGCAAATATAACCATGATGATAAAAATAATGATATCTAACATTTAGATCTTATTTCAGAACCAATTGGTAAATGAGCTGTTAACTACATAACCAGAGCTAATGGAGGTTAAATAATGGAAATTCTGCTTCACATGTTACAGGAAGAACAGTAAAATAAAACAGAAGTCAGCAAAACATTCAAACAAAGGTTTTTTTAAGGAAATGTGTCCAAAATACACTATGCATTGATTACTTCCCGGGTGATGAAGTCATTGAGTGTTGATGATTCTTGATTGATCAATAACGGTCAACACGTGGCATTTAGCAGGTGACTGTTGTGAGTTCATTCATTTGGCTGCTTGTGTCTTTCTGAAGAGGAAGTGAATCGCTCGCCGTGCATAGTGCCGCCTCACCACAGCTGAGACAGTTTCATCACCAACTTACCTTTTTATTGTCACCGATCATCCTTAACTGGAAAGCATTTAAAATGTCATTGATCTTGATAATGCTGTGCCGTAATATGACAGTAACAGTTGTATGAGATTCAGGAAGTCAAATTTCCGAGATTGATGAGTCGTAGCAGTTGAGTTATAATCCATCTACCTGAGTGATGCTCAGGCTCTGTTCCACATGAAGGAGCAGACAAATAAATAAAACCCATAAAGGTGACACAGGAAATTGATACTTAACAATCATCTTGAGCAACAAGCACCTAGAGAGACTGGTGGGCAGCAGTAAGTACTGTGGAGGGAGAAGGCTGAGAAGGTTAATAGGTCATAAAGAGAACAAAACCTCCTAAAGGCCGGGCATAAAAGTTTAGAATTTTGTTCAGCAGAGGATCGGAGTACTGCATGAAACAGCCTCTGATGGGTTGATTTTATTTCTGTGATTTTTTATAGAGCATATAATTCTATTATCAAACATTTTAATGCTTTAAACATTGCAATTGCAGTGTCTTTGTAGTTACTCTATTGGCCATAAGCTTTTCACTGGGTTTTCCACAGTAAATGCAAATGAAATTTTTACTTTTAGAAATATATAAAATATTTATAGTCAAATAAATTCACAAATTTAATTTAAGTCAGTCATGCAGCATTTATGGACGGCGTTCTCTGTTGTTGTAAACGCTGCAATGGAACGCTTTACAATAAGGGTGCATTAATTAACATTAGCTAATGCAGAAATAAGCATAAACAAACAGTTAGCTAATGTGTATCCACTGAATATTCTGTTCTATTTGTCTCTTTTTGCAAGTCAATGCAATTATTACAATTGCCATTACTGTCAATACAAGTTAGCAAGCATTGTTATGTGCTTATTGTTTGATGACTGTGGATGTTTTGATATCCCTGCATATTCACTTTCCACAGAAAAAGTGTTTCAGACTATGTTTGTTAATGTGCAATGACGGAATGTAGTTTTGTTTCCCTTTAATGAATGACCTCTATTGTATTCAGTGCAAGCTAAAACCTCACCTACACACCTGGGAATGATTTCATCATGGCTGTGAGAACAGCAGAGTATCTTATTGTGTTTTGATGAAGGTTTGTTTGCAGAAATATCATCCTGATGGGGGAAAAAAAAGATATGATGCAACACATTATTGTGCTATAAGAATGTCTTTATTCAAATTTGTCATTTTTATTCCATGAAATGAGATCTGTGTCCATAATATGTGGTGTAAATATAAGTCTGTGGGTTCTGTTGTAAACAATAAACAGTAAATTAAGACTAGAGACAATGAAGAATTCTGGGTAATCTGGAAAAAGTTGCATCATAAGGCTCAGATGTTTGATAGAGTCTCAAAGACAGGCCAAGTACGAGCTGGGACTGTCACATTTATTATGACCATTATCATGTATAGTAATCCCCATATAATGGATGGATTTAGGACTTTATAACCTAAGACTCTGGTGGACAGCAGTAGCTTAATATGGATTATGTTTGGTTAAAACCCGGGCAGAAAGCTAATAGTACATTTAAAGCCATGAGTCTTTGTTAAACACGCTGCAGTTTTGTTTTCACAGGAGCTTAAGAAAAGTCTTTATGCATAGAACATTTTTCAAGTCTAACCCCAAAATCAGTTTCACAACAGCTGCAAATGGGACAGTGGGCCATCAGTCACTGTAAAGGACATAACGCAAAATTCTGAAATTAATGATTGACCGTAACCAAAGCCGGTTTCATGGCAGCACGGCTTGTATCATTTATCACTTCAAAGATCCACTTAATGCATCGCTCGGGTCTGATCAAAGCCCAGAATTGAATTAAAAAAACATGTACAGATTTTTGGCTTTGGCTTCTAAAAACAAATGTCATCATAGTGGGGGAGGGAGCCGGGTGACTGAGAAGGAAATAATGACTTTAGTTGCTTTAACAAGAAGCAACCCAGTGTGAGAACAACTGGCTAACTTAATGTTCAAATGGAGGTCGACAACCCCCCCTTCCTTTGCAGTGGGGCCCTTGGGGGGCTTTCCTTGACCCCTGGGGATCCCCCTTGACCTTATTCACAGAATTACTGCACTCCAGTGTGTGGATCCTCCTTGCTTTTAGTGTCAGGAAAGAGAATGTGTTGAGGAACCAGAGGTAAAGGTCCTATTGAGCCTCGGCACCATTAACACCATAAATCACCCAGCATATGCAAGAATCTGAGGAATCCAACACTGTCTGCCTTCTTTTCCACAGTCTTTGCTCTTTCTGTGTCTTTGTAAGCAAGCATATTTGTAGAGAAGAACTTTATCTTTCTTTTGCCCTTTATTACTTTCCTCTTAAATTACCCCGCTGTCAACACATCTTTAATACAGATGTGGTGTATTTAATTTTATTCTAAATTTCCCAAGCCACCCTTCCCAACGACGTCTGAGACCTTGGAGCAAATGGTGTCAAATATTTACAGAATGACAGCTGATCCAGAGACTGATTAGGTCATGAATTAGGAGCAGGAAGTCGTTTTACGCAGGACCAGTAGGGGATCAGTTTCCTTGTTACCTCCACTATTTCATAGCTGTCAGTAGTCCTCAGTGACAGCTCATTTACAGTACAGCCACTGATATAAAACTGTCAGCATGTCCACAAATTGAGTGGAGTTTTGTTTAGAATATTGATACCAGAGCTTTGATTATCAAGCCTAAAAGAGAGTTTGCTCCTTCATCATAGTCGTGAAAGTTGCTGTCTATCTTGAGTAACTGTTGAAACCCAGGAGAAGCCGTGACCCACTTCTGTCAAATAAACGCATAATGCCTCATGCCTATAATTTAGCTCTGTAGATGAGTTTTTTTTTTTTTTAAGCAGAAAGCAGCAAGAAGAAAATAATTGTTCCATGACGTCGTTTGTAGTGAAGAATTCATGTGTCACAATGGCTCAGAGGATGCCAGTTAAAAACATAGTATCTTCATTGTTCTTTAAAATAATATGTTGTCATTAGTGATTGAACCTCATTGGTCTGTTGTGGCCTATGGGCTGCTGGAAGGGCTTCTAAGCTACACAACTAACATGCCCCCTGAGAGGGAGGCCAGCCCCAACTTGCAGCAGTACAATTTGGCTATTGAAAAGGCGAGGGGTTGAGAAGGAGGAGGCAGGAGATCTTGTCGTGGCGCACAGTGGGTTCAGAGCTTGTGGTTGGAGTGCTGGAAAGACTGCCTTGTCTCGGTGATTAATGGCGGGGAACTCGAAGGCAGGAACGAGGGAGAGGCTTATGTGGCAAGATTGTGCAACTTGAATGCACAATACTGTAGAGTTTTCAATGAATGTAAGGCATGGCTTAATTTGATTACAGAATCGTTCTCATTTTTCCCATTTGGGAGCTAATCCAGGAATCCTTAATCATGAAATATACTGCGGGAAAAATGTAATTTTAATCAGCGATGAATAGGGTAAACATTGCACGAGAGCTACCGTTTTCCCAAATGCATTTATTAAGCATGTACAGTATATGACATCTCAATTAATCAAGAACAGTATCAAAGACTTTCTGTAATGGCTTTAACAAAAATATAACATCATTCAATATGAACATTATTCTGCCCATTTCACAGTTAAAACATTTTACATAAATGAACTACTATTTACAGTAATGAAAAAGAGGCCTAATGTGACACTTACAAACCACTTAGTTATAATCTGACAACAAAAGGAAATAGAAAACACACTTAAGATTCCAACATGCATTAACATGCAACAATGCAAATGTAACAGACACATAATTGCAGCAAAGAAATGTTTAGATATTAACTGGTCAAGTGTGCCATGCATGCTGTCTATGTACAACATGAACAGCAAGTTAGAAGACCTGCAGTCACCATGCCTGAGAAAATGGGAGCACTTTAATTAACGCGTGTTCATATAGTCTAATTAAAATGTTTCATGAATGTTGAAAAGGCTTGTTTAGGGGGTTCCAACCCAGCAATGCTAATCAAAGATCCTCCAGTTTTTCATGAGTGAAAGTAGATGTATCATTGAGGTTTTGATGAGCACAGGAGGGTTATTATGATACTCTAGGGCCAGTTGGAAATGCCAGCATGATGATGACTATCTACGGCTGCACATGATGATGCAGGACCATTTGAAACAGATGGAAGTAGACAGTTCAGACTGGAAACGTCCACTGGGTTAACGTGAATGCAGTGAGAGCTGCTGGCATCACTGTGAGAAGACCAGAATGAGGAAGACATGGGAGCACAATCCATGAAGTGCATATATGAATGGGATGAAGAAGTTCTCACAGCACATGCACCTGGGAGCTTCAGCTGCACGTCACATGACCTGGACGATGGGTTCCACTGAGACAGACCGGCCACTTTTCCGTACTTTTGCTCCTTTTTGTGCCTCATCCTGCGGTTCTGAAACCAGATCTTTACCTGGCGATCTGTGAGTTTCAGTCCCGCGGCCATCTCCAGCCTCCGAGGCCGACACAGATACGGGCTGAAGTGAAACTCCTTCTCCAGCTCCAGCAGCTGGCTGTTGGTGAACGCCGTTCTCTCCCTCTTGACGCCGTTTCTGGCTCGGCTTCGGCCCAGGGGACCAGCCTCCGCACTGGCTGATACAGGAGGAGACATGAGGAAGAGAGGGAGTTGAAAACAATAGTTACCATGGGTTTGTTTGGACGTTCAATAAAGTTTGAGTGGGAATGTTGTCAATAGGGGAAAATTCCATAATAACATAATAATCTTTCAGCAAATTGTAATTCTAGAGGTCTGGGAAGAAACTAGACTCCCGCATCTTCTTGGCTCTGTTTTCCAACCTGTCAACGTGAAGGAGTAATGTGGCAACTGATATTTTGGCTTGACTTTTCCATAGCAGCGCGACTTGTGTGTTATGATATGTATCTGTATACAGTCTGTAGTTAGGACAGAGAGGAGAGAGCTGCAGGAGGTGGAGCTGTAATAAACTCAGGTGTTTTTCTTCCCGATTTATGCCTTTTGAAGCTTTAAGCAGGGGTCTGAGGTTCTTCAGTCTGGGAATTTAGTGTCCCAAATACTTACTTTCCTGCATTCTGATTTTTTATTTTTTATATGTGGTTTTAGGTGTTAGCTTATGCTAGAAATGTTTTTATATAAGTAAAAAAAATTAACCAAAATTTGGGCTACAGATGACGACTGGAATTACAGTTGTGGGAAAAAATTATTAGACCACCCTTGTTTTCTTCAATTTCTTGTTCATTTTAATGCCTGGTACAACTAAAGGTATATCTGATTGGACAAATATAATGATAACAACAAAAATAGCCCATGAGAGTTGAATTTAAGAGTTGATATCTAGCCGTATTCCGTCTTTTTTTTTTTTTTATAATAACCAAAATCACATAAGTTCTTACATCAATAGCTATGGCATTGTACTGACAAAAACAGTGCTTTTAAGCATTCCATGTTTTCTTTTCTGTCTGTTTTAGTCACATAATACACACAGGAGTTAGTACTTCATTGCATAACCATTGTTTTTGATGACTTTTGATGGTTTAATAATTTTTTCCACAACTGTATAATGGGCTGTAACAGGCTACAACAGGCTGCAAGACATTTTCACTGCTTTCAATTATTTATTCTCCTGAAGATCAGCTTTAGAGTGCATTTAATACTACCGCTCCAGAGACCACAAACATATAAGCATGATTTAATCATGTGTCCTCTTGTGTATTTTATTCCAGTAAGTAAGTCAAGTTGCTACTGAACGTCAATAATAAATAACCTTAAATAGTGCATAGTTAAATCCTGTATAAACCACCTGTGATTAAATATGTCATTTGATTTTTGTTTTATCATCAAAACTTTCGGCATATAAAAAAATCAAGCATATGTGTGAGTTAAATCTAGCTCTGCAACACATTTTAGCCATAAATGATCAAATTATTAATAGAATGGGACCTTGTTAAGTGTCTCTGTGTTAGAATCAATGGATGTATGAGCTCATAATTCATATTCTGGAAGTTTTCTTTTCATGTTTGTTGTGGGGATAAATTAAGAGCGGGAAACATCTCCCCTGCGACCCCCCACACCTCCTTGAAAACAGTGCCTCTGAGTGTCACATGTCTATTAAGTCTATCACCATGTGTGTGCCCTCCATGGGAGAACTTCATGTTAGTCCTCAGCCAATCAACCTGAGACAAAGTAGGGCCCTCAGCTCTTCTTGTGTATTCAGTCATGCTCAGACAGTGTACAAGACTGGCTGTCGACTGTGTCATGTGTTCGGGGAAAGTTACCTCCCGAAGAAACAGTCTGGGGGAAACATCTGACGCCACTACGGCTGTCTGACAGGCCACATTAATCACGGCTACACACGGAAGCAGACCTGTCAAAACCCCATCTCAGTCACTTAAAAGGTACCTTGGGACCACCACTGAAAATAACCACCATTAGAGATTCCATTTGACATGTATATGAGCAATACCGGGGCCCTGTTGATAACAATACAGCATACAGGAGTTAATGGATATTAAAAAGGGCCTAACGTGACCTCAGAGAGAAAACAACACTGCTTTACTCATCTGTACTTCACTAGGGGGCTGGAGATTATTTTTCTCTCTTTTTTTAATATTTTTAATGAATATTTATGTGAGAAGAAATGATCATTATGAATTCTTCAAGTATGGATGATAATGATATTTCCTGATAATAGAGAATCATTGTAAGTGTAGTTCATAGTTCATACAGCGACTTATCTTTTTAAAACATCACTTGACCACGAGAACATTTGTTTTACTGTCCTGTACTTTTTCTAATCAATTATACATGTATTTAAAACTTCTCCCAGCAGATATACATCTTATTAATGTACTTTTGTTCCTAATAAATTATGCAGGTGGCCAAGGTGAGACTAGTGAATCAATGACTTAGAGAACAGGAGGTTTTTTAGTTACAGCATGCATTCATTGTCTCCAGGAAATGTAATTTTTCAGGCAGATAACAACAAATAGTCAATGGATTGTTTTTGCAGCACAGAAGTTAGGTATGTTCATGCAACTCTTTATGTAAGGCACACACTGGTGACCTTTGCATCAGAAATCCACCTCATTTAAAGACGACTGTCAACAAATCAAATAACTAAACTTTAACAAACGAAATTAGCATTACCAGATTGTTCTGAGTCACTTGTCCGTGGGTTCATCCAGGGAAAAATTAATCCAGAGTGGCAGATGGTGAGTAGACTGCAGCTCCTGCTCTTGATGCCCATCTTGCCCTTGGCATGGCAGTGACCCACGGTGTCCGGTGGGCTCTGGAACTGCTCACGTGGGTTCAACCTGGAACTGACACCAGCAGAGGAGGTCAGATTTTGCTGATTAAGTTCTGCTTCTTGGCCTCGTCCTCCTCCTCCTTCATTGTATCCAGAGCTCAGCTTTGGCACATGTCCAGAGCTCATAGGAAAAGTGTTGCCATGCAGCTGCAGTGGGAGGGCAGACAGTTGGGGGTCCATGGACCCAGCTCATCAAACTGTCTCAAATAAAACCAGGAATCCCTCAGCAGTAGTAAAGACCTGTGTCTGTCTAATATCCGATCACAATTAACCTGAATGTATAAAGGCATGCAGGGAAGAGCACTTGGAGTAACTATGTGGAACATTTGAATAATATTTACCAGAAGGGTGCCGTAGTCACGTGTGGCTCTCCTCCAATGACCGCGCACTGGAGTTGCAAAGTAATCCACTGGCAACTTGGGGCGCCGGAGAAGCTTCTGCGATATTTCTTCAGACAACATTTCAATGAGCAGCCAGCGTTTCCTTACCTAGGGAAAGAAAAATCATAACGGAATATGAACAGGCGCCAACTACTGTCTTATCACTGGGCTGTTTGTGAGAGTGAGAGAAACAGGGAGATTTGTTTATACGAGGAGAGAGAAAAATGGCAGAGGGGGGAGACAGACAGACAGAGATTATACATGTGCAGCCGAACGTCTCATCCCAGCCTGAGTGTGGTTTTCTTAGAATGTTCTAAAGCTTTTGACAGGTTGCTTTTATTAGAGGGAGCCACTGCTTGCAGATGCACATCCTGAACTTTTTTCCTGGTAGGTTTTATGAAATGCAACGAGAAGAGTTTGTCCTGCTGCTGATATGACATGGAAAAACTGACTGATATTGGATAATAATGGGAAATCGTCCATAATTCGTTATTTTTGCTGGGGCTATTCCAGATGTAAAATGTCAAATTTAATTATGTTCTGTCATTTTTAGCAGTTCAATATATATAATAAATAATACTTTTGATTCCCGTATTTCCATGTTATTAGCTGATCTATGTATTGACAGTCTGCTGCAAAGCTGCCTCTCAGTTTCAAAGAAATCAATCCGATTATTTTTTTTGGATAATTTATTTTGCAACCAATTTAACTGTCTATTTTAAATCGGCGGGCTTTTCTTGAAATAACAGCATATGCTTGTAACTGTCGGAGTGGAAGTGCAGCTTTAATGGGATGCACTGGGAGTGGTCAAACAAAGGCATGACAGTCATTGCCACACAAAGACAAAGGAAGCAATCATTGGAGATTTTTTTTTTTCATACAATGATTCATGCATTTGCATTAATCAGGCATCACTGTACAGTATCAAGTGTCCCTTTCTGCAGCTCTGTGAGGCAACAGTCAATCTGCATGGACATTTTTGATGGTAAACACCCCGTTTGCTGCACTGCACGGCTCAATGGACAAAGAGGAGGTGGAGGTGTTCAGCTGTGTGTGCTTCTGTGCAGCTACAATGTACAACATGTAAAAACAGCAACTCTGAAATATAGCTATGAAGGTGAAATGCATTTAAATAAAATATAAATTCTGCAACTTCATTATGAAAGCCCCCCCATTATATATAATTTCTGGGAAATTATTTGGGGTAAAAGCTACATCAAGTGTGGCCTAACTGAGTTACACTTGAAAAAGCACCTCATAAAAAGTGGCTGCTTAATTTCAACAATGCCCAAATGTATGCAAAGTGGATTAATAAGTAGAATAATGAAGCTATCAGGAAATTTTAAATAGTGCACCCTCTAAAACGAGAGGCTTCCGCAGGCAAATGTTAGCATATTCTGTGCCATTATCAATCTTAGTTCTTTAGATATAAGTTCCTTCTGGTGTTTCACTACAACAAAGCTGTCGAGAAAACCCTCTTTAGATGTCTCTCAGCGGTGATGGATTATGCACTCAGGGTTGCATAGCTTGGAAACAGAGGAGCCTTCCCCCTTTTCCGTTTCACCCCTGCTACCACCATCACTGAGGTTTTTACCTGCACCTCCAGGGTTGACTCACGTCCTTGAATTCCCCCCCCCCCCCAACATAAAATATATTTGTTTTGAAAAGATGCATTGAAAGAAACTAAGTTAGGCCACTAACTGTGTCTGCTGTGGCCATAAACATGATCAACAATTACATTATTTAATTCTGTTGTTATTTAGGGGGTGATTTATACAGAGTTTTAACTTCAGCTATCAAATATAGGATAAAAATAATAAGAAGATTTATTATTGGGAGGCTATTGATTCAGTTCATGTGGCGTATCCATTAAAATGACTAATTATTAGCACCTCCTTAGAAATGTCAATATAAGTGAATAGGCAACGGAGTAACTGATAAACACCAATATGTTGACATCAGCTGGTGTCTTTAGATGCAAAACCACACTATTATTATTATTATTATTATTATTATTATTATTATTATTACTATTACTGTTATTATTATTATTATTATTATTATTATTATTATTATTATTATTATTATTATTATTATTAATATTATGGCTGTTGTTGGTGGTGTTATTGACTGAAATGGGGGAAAGTAATTAAATTCGTCTTGTTTTCCTTAGCTCACACCCTTGAACACACTCTCTGAATTGGAGATAGAATCTATGATATACTAGCTCAGCAAGACCATAATTTAGCTCCTCCGCGCCTCCACCACAATTCTCCGTGAACTCTGTTTGAACCGCCTCAGTGGCAATAAATCATTTTTCTCTCTCACACAAAAGCGCGCCGGTCGCTCTGGGTGTCAACCCTTTTACAATTCCTCCTTACCTTCTGCGCTCTCTCGGCTGCTGACACAAACAACCAAAGAAATCGTCGATAAACTTTTATTTTTCATACCAATAACTTACAGGGAAATAGCATTGGGAGAGAGGAGGAATATCTGCAGCTGCGCACAAGAGGGGGATATAAGAACGGCAACACAGTCCGTGCGTAAATACGCCTGTTTCCAATAGGTTTTATTTATATATTTATATATTCTTTACCTTTAAACCCGTATTGGTTTTCTGAGCTCAATGAATGCATGGATCAGTTAATGTATTTCCAGGGGACAGAGCTGGGCAGATAAGAGGAGACTGAGAGAGAGCTGGGGAGAAGACGTTAATGGGCAGAGGATGCTGTCGGTTAAAACGGTGCATACAAATGGCGCTGTCTTGGCAGAGCAAGGAGAAGATTTATGGGCCCGGTGCCCTATATTGCTGTAAACAATGCAGAGTGAAATGAAAGGACTAGAGTTTGCAGACTGCACTTCATAAGTGAGGAAAAGACACACATTGTCAGTTTCCCAAACAAGTCTTGACTTTTGCATAAGCACGTGTATTAACATAGAGGATTAATTTAGGCCTGTGGGTACGCCGCAACCCACTGTAAATCCTAGCGTGTCTGTGGAAAATAAATCCAGCAGATCTGAGCCAAAAAAGAGCATACAGAAGTGTCACAAATGAGACTACTTTATAAACTTCAAAAAAAAAAAAAAAAGTTTTCAGCATATGTGCACACACCTGTATAACTAATGACAAAAATAAAATAAAATATACAAAATTAAATATGCTGCACCATGTTATAGTTTTATTAAAAATATGCACATTATGTTGGAGTTTAATCATTTTGTACTGCGAAATATGGCGCACTGCTTTTACATACAATGATAAATGTTTGTATATTTTGATATAAAAAATATTTTCCTTTAATTTCATGTGCTCATCATTGGTAATTAATTGCAGTTTTTCAGAACGTTTAATATATGTTAAAATATTGGTTATTAGAATCATTGCAAAATTGTCTTTGGTTGCATGTGACTTAATGTGCGTGTTTAATTTCCATGTTGTGATTTTTTTTTTCTTAAGTGGATCATTGTTTTATTTGTGCATTTGTTTATAAATTGTGCCTTTATCACTGAAACGTCCCGTTTTTATCTCTACAGCATGCACATATTTATATATACACATAAGCATGTTTCAGGTGTGCATATATGGACATGTGCATGTTTGTGTGGAGTTTGTGTATTTTATAGGAGACTATTTAATCACTGGCAAGGCTGAACTGATCTCAGTCATCTGTCATTTCTTATGTAGCTGCCTTGTAACTCCAAATTCTGCAGAGATGCGTTCAGTGTTCACAGACACTACAGGATAATTCAATAGAAAAGCAACTGGTGGCCAGACAAATACACTAGAGGAGCATTTCTGGATTACAAATCAAATGAAAAGCGCATTTTCACTTAACCTATACATAATTGTGAATCTATAGTCTCCAGATCCCATATTCAGATCATTTTTGCTAATGAAAAGTGAATAACATAATCATAATTCAATCTAGTGACTGTCTGGGCCCCTGATGACACCTTGAACGAAGGAAAATGACTGTAATTTCTAAGGTCCTCAACGATGCAGCAAATAGGCTAATGAAATATTTCTCAGAGAGGCGTTATGATGATATAAAGTATTAGGGGTAAGTTTATCCAGGCCATCATTTCCTCTCTGATGTGATGTTGAAGTCTACAGTGGGATATCACAGCGTTGATCCAGGCTGCCTTGTCGTCCCCTGGTTGAAATGAAATGTTGGTCTGCATTGACAGTAAATCATTTCTAACATGTCTGATGGAGTTTTAAAATCTAATTGTATGTAAATTCATTTAAGTCTCCTTCTTATGCGCACACACACAAAAAAAGAAAAGACACGGTGCATCTGCTCCCTTGAGTTGAACGGATGGGAGAGAGATTTACGGATTTATGACACACCCACTGCTGGTCAATGTGCGAGAGCCTCTGTGTCCCTGGAAAATAGCAGCATGACCCCTGTTTCAACTCTCAGCCTTTATGCAGCTGCCATGGCTGCCGCTTAAACACACTACACCATAACAATACTGTGGCCCCGGACCTTTCATCACAAACCAAAGTGGTTGAAGAAGACACTCACCTGAGACGAGTGTGGAAATGTTTGCACTTAACCCAGCATTTGCAGCTGATAATAAACTACCAGCTGATCGTCCTCTGTTTCCTTTTTTTTACGCTTTGCTCAAACACTCCCCATGCCTGTTTGTGTAAAGTTTTTATATCATCCAAGAGAGTCCTCGCCTGAGGTGCTCATAAATCACCGACAGCCTGCAGCGGTGCAATGTGAGCTGAAAATCATGTGTGATTCAACAGTCTCAAGTCAGAAAAGAAACCAGTTAGGCTGAGTAAGTGCACAGGAATTTAAACAGTGAACTTCAGACGCATAAAATAGACCATATTCCTGCAAGGTAGTGATAAATACCTACCGCTTCCTAAAGTTATTGTAAAGGTCCGTCTATAGCTGAGAGTAAAGAGCTGCTTAAAACTAATTAGACAAGTGGAGAGAAAAAAAAAAAAAAAAAAAAAAAAAAAAAAAAGAGCAAGAGAGACAGCTTTAAAACATTAAGTCAAGAGGAGGAAAGTCTAAAGATTAAGTTGTAAGCTGCGGAAATTATGCTGACCTCCTGACAGGTAAGGCTCATAAACTTTATTTACTTTGAGCAAGAGAAAGGTAAACGTGTAAAATGATATGCACTTTAAAGATAAAAGTAAATACTGAGTGCAGAACAAATCTGTGCGCATTAGCCTAAAGTTTAATAATAAAACAGGGAGACGTGTATGATTTATGACTGACAGCACTGACATAGGCCTTGTTTAACCAACTCTAAATCACATCTTGTTTATTCCCGTAATAAATCTAGAAAATCCCGCTTTAAAAAAGTGCGAGATCAAAAAAAAAAAAAAAGTCTCCGCAAATGATTCCTCCTGTCGTCTGCGCAATTATTCAGTTGGAGGAGCTCCAAGTGCAGGGACGGGCCGTCATTGTGCGGCTGTAATGTGAGATGCACCTGTACACCACCACACACGGGGAGAGGCTGACTTATCACACACGGATGACAGACACTCACATTAGTTGTTTGGCTTTCAGCGTCAACTGTTTATCTAAGAGGGCATGCTGCCGAATGTCAACGCTGAATATTTTGGTCCTGCACACACAAGTCTGATCAGACTCCCTGGCATGGAGCTGCAAAATGACAAATTAGACTAAAATATAAGAGGGTGGGACTGCAGGAGCACTGAGGAAAATTACAAGAAAATGAGGAATTAAATGAGAAAACATAATATAACCAAAACAGGAGTTATTTTGTATTTAAGTATTTTATTTTTCTTTTAATATAATTCTACAAAAAGACTGAGTACGTTTGTGTAAACTTTGAAATGCATGTCTCAGGAGGAAGTTGTAAGTCTATAAAGCAGTGACTTAAGGCAATTTATTGACAGCAACTTGTAAGTGCTGACCTGAGGCCAGTAGTTCAGTGTCAGTACAAGTATTTTACTTACTTTACTTCTACTTGATTTGTTTTTGGAGACTTTAGAGAATTTTGTAGAGCCTTGAAAACGTTGACGTTTTAGATCTTATAGGCTATCTTGTATTTTTTTATGCAACTTTAAATTATGACGAGCAAGCATTTAGTAATAGTAGCAAATTTCTATTAAAATGTAGAGTTAAAGGGAAAAAAAATTCCAGGAATATTCTGCAAGATTTATAACACAGAAGATTAGAACCATGCTTTTTTTTTTTTTTTTTTTGCTTGAGGAAAAAAAACAAAAACATAATATTGCAACCATATGCACTTGTGTTGTCACTGCAGTGACCCCTTGTAAAACAGCCACTAAACTCTCCCCTCACTTCACATCAAATGGTAAAATGCTCCAGAAGGCGCCCGTTTGGAAGTCCTGCAGATCTGCTGGAACTGTCCGTGAGTTCAGCTCCGTCCTGGGTCACCCGGACTAACAAAAGGACCAACACATTCAGTAGTGATGCCCCGCCGCAGGGTTCCCTATAGGCACAACGCAGGAAAATCCACAAAGAAAGCGTCGGCCAAGGGGGGACCAGTGTGGGCACGCACAGAAGGTACACGTATAGAGAGGCAGTCAGGTCACAGGGTGGGAGAGGTCGGCCATCCAGACTGAAATGAGCCTAATGGGACAGAAAATGTGTCCTCGAGGTGAACTCGGCCTTCTCCCACTTCGCCCCCAAACTTCAATAAAGTACCTTTTCAGCCTCGCGACATGGAGGCGACAGGCCCTCGAATGGGATTGGAGGGATGCTGCGACTGTGGCGAGAACATTAATTTCTCTAATCTGTCCAGCAACATAAAGGCTCCTGGATTCATTTTTCAGCGCTGCCTCAACACTATTCTAGCGCCTTTCCAAAGCCAAAACGCAAATGTTGGTCAAATTAAAACAGTCCGCTTCAAAAGTCCCACATTTGGACACACTGGCAGAGGAGACGGTGTGGGACAAAATATTTGGTTCGACCAAAACTGGCTCATGTCAGAGTTGTTTTGCAGAACATAACACAATGCTCTGTAGTGAAAGATTAATGATGGAGAATACCTCTTCCTTTTGTGCTCCTCTGCCCCCCACTACGCCAGGCATTTTATAAGGCCTATTCATGTCACAATTTCAATAATCTATCAAATTCTTGCGCGTCTTTGGGTTTAAGTCATGTTTAAATCTGGAATCACTCTGCAAAGATCTGTCCAAAACCTGAAAAAAATGGACGCGCTTGTGGCAAAAAGAAACCTCCTCAAAAAGAACTAAGAGGAGCCGTGCAGTTTGAGTAATGTTTGGTCTAAATGCTGGGCTCGTCCTGCAGGGCTCCAGTCCTACTACTGCTGCTCAGGATCCTCACTGCCAGATGAAAAGCGGACGATGACGTTGCAGCGAGAGACGCTTAGCGCCGTTTTTTGAAATTGTAGTTTTTTTGTGTGTTCTCGCGAGCCGCTGCTGAACACTGGAGGCAAACTGCCCACGAGGGAGACAGCAGGTGAACGTGACAAAGTGTTTACACAAGCACAAGTCAAATAGTGAACATACAAGACAACATCAGCATGCAGCACTGCACCTTCAGGCCAGGGCACTGACAACAAAGGCCAGTCCACTGCACCCTCACCGACATGTGGAACGAAAATGACGCACCAGCTCCAATCTATCTGCAATTCACGACTTTATTTGATTTGTAATTTTTATTGTATATTTTTTTTTATTTCTTTACATTTGAAAATTCAGTCGCGGCGCAGTTGTTTACTATAGAAAAAGCAGCAACTACTTAGGTTACAAAATCAATAAGAATGTTTTCACAACAATGTAGAATCTCTAACACATTGCAAATATCCTCTAAATTAATCGCATGCAGCTTCGTGTTCAAGTCAGACTGAAGGCAGCAGTGAGCTTCCTTCGTGGCACTGGCTCAGGCAGTGCAGTGTGGAGTGGACTGGAGTGGAGTGGAGGGCCTCAGTGGCTTGTCTCTATCGGTAATTGAATGCCCTTCAGACTGATGAGGTTGCACATAATGCACAGCGCAAACTATTTCATTTTCAGATTTTAGAAATAACTTCAGTCCATTAGTAGCTAACGCACACGCTCTCATTCACGCATATACATAAACACACACACACACACACACACACACACACACACACACACACACACACACACACACACACACACAGAGGACTACCTGCTTTATCTGGGCAGATTTCTGTACACATTGCTAATTTAACGCAGGAGTAAAAGCTGCAGGGTTGATAAACACAGTTTGAAGACACAGTGATTCTTGTTTCCTCCATGAAATGTTCAAATATTCACAAATCTGTACAGTGTTCAGGTAAATCCATCCAGAAAAAAAAAGCCCAAACAATAGCAGACCTCATCTTGCCTAGAATAAAGTTCGACCAAACGTATTTAAAACTAGTAGACACTCACTGTTTTATTGACCAATATGATTAGCACAAGTACACTAAACTCCGTTTATTGCATTTCACAATAATCTGCTTTTTAACGGTCTAAACACAACATCAACACCACAAAACTAAATAGAAATCAAAAGCCTGTTTCTGAAATACACGAGGTAATTCACACATTGTTATTATCCTAAACATACAAGTTCAAGATCAATGGTGTGTTCCAGCTTTTTTATACCAAAAATAACTATTATTATATTGATTTCCTTCCAGTGTTGTTTGAAATAAATAGATTGTGCATTTCACCTTGGGCAGCAGGGCAAAAGAATGGCCCACAATAACATTTTGATAAAATGTATATTTTTTCTACTTTTTTTTTCCTTCATTCAAAACATTTTTAATAAAAAACATCATTTTAATTGAGCTTCAAATAAATTAAACCCTGTGTCACGTAAAAATAATTCATCGGTATTCGCAGTAATCCATGCTATATAACATGCATTTTATATAACTTTGGACTTAAAGGAAACCGCACAAGATAGCTACGAAAACAAAATATATAATTGTTCTATAAATAACCAGTTCTTTTTCTACCCCCAATCTCGGTTCGTGGTTTATAACCTGGTAATATCCTCGCCATGCTGTGCTCCGGTGAGTTCATCGGGGGCCCCAGTGTTAGTGGCCGAGGCAGCGGCTACAGCGCCGGCTGCAGAGCCTGTGTTGGACCCGGACGAGGAGGACGAAGATCTCACTTTGGTGTTCGGGAGCCTGTGATCCTTTTTCCATTTCATTCTGCGGTTTTGAAACCAGATTTTAATCTGTCGCTCGGAGAGAACCAGGGTGTGGGCGATCTCGATGCGCCTCCGCCGAGTTAAATATCGGTTATAGTGGAATTCCTTCTCCAATTCTAAGACTTGCTGGCGGGTGTATGCTGTCCTAGACCGCTTGGGCTCCGTCCCATTGTAACCCGAGTTCACTGGAAAAAGGAGAAGTGGGAGAGAAAGGGAGACAGAGAAGGGAGGAAAGGAGGGGTAAACAAGAATGGCCTCAACTGAGATATGTGCAGAAAGATTTATTGGATATGAATGTTTAGCTGTTTGAGAAATTTAAATGGGAAGTTAAGAAGTTCTCATCGTAATGAGAGGACACTCACATCCAACTATCAGCTAAATTATTAATGCAAGATTACAAAGCTCTATTTTTTTTCTTATTCATTTCTCCCCCTCTCTCTATCGCGCAATACATAACAGCAGAAGCCACATGGTGATACGGCTGCCCTGAGTATACCTCGGCTATAAAATTTATGGTGGGTGTAATTACCAATGCCGAGTCGTAAATCCGCCTCAATTGTGCCATTTCAAAGGCTTCCCTGCTATCGGAGCAGGGGCTGGCAACGAGATGGGAGTCAGAGGCACAGATAAAGGGAGGGAAAGGGAGAGAGGAGCATGAGGAGTGCAGGGAACATGAACACACAAGTTGCCTACCAGTGCTGACGTGAATTTTCTTCATCCATGGGTACACCACGGGCTGCTTGGAGGAGGCTGTGCTGTTTGGATGCTCCGGGGTAGCTTGGTTGCAGGCGGACGTTGCGGCCGGTGGGGTGGCAGGGGACATGGACAACTGTGGGGTTTCACATGAAGCAGGTTGCCCTTTTCCTGTCAGCAGGTGCGCAGAATGGGGTATTCCATGTCCCCTTGGCGTGTCAGGTTCAGGGATGCTTGCACAGTTATACTGGCGCTCTTGGTAGCTCGCCCGCGGAGGATATAACTCCTGATGGTGATGCTGGTAGCCAGAGTCCCTTGCGCGGCTGTAATATTCTGGACTATGCTCAGGGATGTAGTTATTTTGCGAATATTCCTCGCATGGAGGAAATTTCGGATCAATGTAGTTAGACTCCATCAAATACGAGCTCATGATCATTAATTTCTGGAGTGGAAAATAATTTTTCTAGCTTTGTCGTTTTTCTGCTCCATAAAGCCCTCCTACTTGCGAGCAGCCCTGTAAAGTTACTTTTACCACGTGACCCAGTGGCCCAATAGCAGAGTAAGAGGTAGTTCCCGGATAAGGAACCAGAGGTATTTAGCATACCTACAGTCGCCATTGTGGGCACAAATCTCCCTCTCTCTCTCTTTCTCTCTCTCCTTTCTCTCTCCTTTCTCTCCCTCCTTTCTCTCTCTCTCTCTGGTTGTGTTACCAAAGCAATTGATCTTGGGGACAAAACTAGTAGCTAGTTGCTGACCAAGGAAAAAACAAAACAGGCAAAATCCTATGGACTCAATTATTCAAAGGGACAATAGGTGATTCGCCAAGGATAAGATGCAACAATAGCAAACCAATCATTTTGTAAGCGTGCACGCCTTATAGAAAGGTTATCTACTAATTAATGAATGCACAGTCTTTACCAACAGTATTTCAAGTGTGAAACAGATTGTGCTCCATTAACACAATATAGGATCAGAGCTGCATCAGTTGTGTGATGTGATATTATTAAAATCATCACAGTGGGTTTATTTTGAGGCTTCATGTCAGAGCAGACTGGATTGCTAAGGTGTTCTGCACAAACTTGTAACTGTGGTTGTAAATCAGCTTTATAGTTGAAGTGATGGTGTGGAGCAGACAGGCAGAGTTGAGCTCTAATAACAGCTCTATTAAAATAACACAGTGTTTGTTTATTTTAAGTTGGGGCTTTTTTTTATGGCCTTTACCTTTTATTGACAGTTGGTAAAGAAAACCAAATGCGTGGGACTGATTCAAATGAGGATTCAGGAATAAAGCTCAGAGGTTAATACCTTTAGAAGCTGCTTTGCATGTAAAGCAAAGCGGCTTATACAAAAACAAACTTGCTGGAGGACAACTTGTCTAAATTTGGTTTTATTGCTATTGTTTTTTGGTTGTTATTTTGGGTTTTATTGCCATGTTAATCTGGCCTGGCTTTGATTTCATTGCTGTTTTATTACTCTTATTTATGTATTTTCCTCTCTTTCTATCATAATTCTTATGATGCACATGTTTTTCTTCCTCTGCATTCCTTCCCATGTAAAGCACTTTGTAGTCATGCTTTGGAGGAGTGTTACATAAATAATGTGTTATAATATCTGATAACAACAGTGACTTGTGCTGTTTAATATAGAACATGAGGTAAGAAGAGATATTTAGTGCAAAAACAGTGAAAAGGCCAGGATGTAACACATGCCTGCACATGAGCTGCTGATATAGACAAACATGACAACTGTGTAGAGTAATGCATTATATCAAAGACCAGTCTGCAGAGGATCTGCACCATTATGAGGCCAGGGAGCAAGAGATCAGTGGAAAAGCAGCAGCAGAGTGTGATAAGACAGTGGACAGGACTTGTGTCAGCGGGGATTTATGGTAAATTTAGTTGTCCTGGTCAAGCATATTGACTTTAGACAATAATAAACTTTAATAGACTGTCTATGCTGCTATATTACAGAAGAAACATCCAAAATAATAAACTTTAATAGACTGTCTATGCTGCTATGTTATAGAAGAAACATCCAAAATAATAAGCTTTAATACTGTTTATGTTGCTATGTTACAGAAGAAACATCCCAAATAATAAACTTAAACAGACTGTCTATGCTGCTATATTACAGAAGAAGCATCCCAAATAATAAGCTTTAACAGACTGTCTATGCTGCTATATAACAGAAGAAACCTCCAAAATAATAAGCTTTAATAGACTGTCTATGCTGCTATATTACAGAAGAAACCTCCAAAATAATAAGCTTTAATAGACTGTCTATGCTGCTATATTACAGAAGAAGCATCCCAAATAATAAGCTTTAACAGACTGTCTATGCTGCTATATTACAGAAGAAACCTCTAAAATAATAAGCTTTAATAGACTGTCTATGCTGCTAAATTACAGATGAAACATCCAAAACAATAAATACCAAATATGTTAAAGTCCAGAGTCGCCTATTCTTCTATTTATCTGTCTTCTACTCTTCTTCCTTGGTATCTATTATCCTTAAAAAAAAAAAGAAAAAAAAGAAAAAGAAAAACCCTTGCCTTGTACTTTTAAAGGTTAGTGCATGTTGTGGCCTTTATTATGGCTTCAACATAAATCTGTTTGTGTACACTTTCTTTCTGTGAACACCAGAGGAGGAAGCATCATCACAATGCACTTCCAATCATTTTATTTAGAAAAGAAAATGCAGAAAGGAAGTCTTCACCCTGACTTCCAAAAGGACAAATGTTACTGAATATACAGAAGAAAAGCAAATCATGTCCAAACTAAAGCTGTATTCTGCATACCTGGGCTGCACTTTGCATTCTATATTCTATATGTATCACCAAGAAGTAGAATGAAATGATAAGAATACCATAAAAGGGTGACAGTGGAGCTGCCATGTGGAATGTCACATGCTAATCATGGCTGAGGCACTGACCATCAGCCACGTTCCTGGAAGTCTGCTTTTGTATGGTAAAGTGATACTGCCAGGCTGCTTAAGTTGTCATGAGTTGTAAGCTGTCCAGCCTTATCTGCATTCAGAGGTTAACTCCTTTTTTTTTCTCTGACTGGTTCCAGCAGAGGTTCTTCTTTACTGCTATGCATCCAGATGTGTAGCAACAACAGCCAAAACTCCAGGTAGAAAATAATAACAATAATAATAATAATAATAATAATAATAATAATAATAATAATAATAATAATAATAATAATAATAATAATGAAAGTAATATCTGCCTTTTGCACATTCTCACATTCATCTTAGAGAAATCTGGTGCTAAATTACAAAGTAAAACAGGGATCAGTTTCCAAAGCAATCATTTCATAAAATGGTTAAAAATCGACTTGAAACGGCATATTTCCGCCTGTCCTGTTTGTACAGAATGCGCACGACATTTCTATTACCCTTAGCGAGGATGTTAGAGGCGTTTTATAGAGCAATAAAAGCCGTAAATCAGTCACTTTAAAACGACCCCTTGTTCCTAACGTGTTTTACAGGGTCTGACACAGGAGTAGCCGCACACTGCACACATGGCTTTGCTCTCTGTGGCCTGGACCTACCCAGTCTATGGCTGTCTGGACTATGAATACACTTTGTGACAATGTTATTGCATTGCTAGTGGCTGCGTGAGAGCTATATGTGTATATCACTGATGGACGGGTGTGAAATAGCAGGAAAACGTTGGAGCCAAAAGGGAGGTGAAGAACAGCAGAAGAAGCAGGAGAGTCCATTGGCTGGCGTGGTATTTCAGTTGCCCATGTATTCCTGTAGAGACGCATTTGCGACTGTTTATACTTCACACAAATTCGGTTCTACAGGGTACATATAGACAACTAACGTGTTTAACGTGACAAACAACGCAGGTGATCTCTCAGCAAACATATATGCAAAACGGGTTGTTCGAATTTGACTGGCATGCTTTTGCAAGGGAGGATAATAAAACGTTAAAGCTGCAAAAAAAAAAAAAGTAGAAACAAAGCGTGCGCCAAAGCAGATGCTGCCTTTGAGGACTCCTGAGACCTCCAAGATAAATGATTTCAGCTCTTCCCTTAGCAATCAGAAGAGAGAAAACGCTACTTTAAAGCCACTTCACCACCCCAAAAATATTCTGCTCGTCCAAATCCTGCAGCCATGCATGCACAAAGGAGATGGAGGCTCTCCTTCTCAACATGCAACCTCTGCCTTTGAGGTAGCTCTTATATGAATATTCAGTCACAAACACGGCGCATACAAAGGGACGGCGTGACAGCGCAGATGAAAAATAAGTTTCTATTGTTCCCAACCATTTCTTCTGCTTGCTATTACCATACTGACCGCTCGGTAACCTTTCTTCCTGCCACTCTGGAAGCTAATGAGAAAAGCCTCAGATGAAAAATGCAATATCAGACATGTGACCTGTTTCGAGGGGGTTATTAAAAACAGCAAACATGCTCAAATTGTGAATCAATGGAATTGATTACAGTGGCAATGCACAGGGGTCTTCAAACACTGTCAAAAAACATCTCAATCTACATATTTCTTCGCTCGTATCAATTTCATAGATTTTTTTTTTTTTTTTAAAGCAAACAATGCCAACAACTGAGAACTAACGAGGAAACAGTAGCAGGAATGTGGCTCCTTTTCTTTTTGGCTTTGTCATATTCTCCTCTAAATATATGCTGTTTGTTGTGCACCCAACCAGTCTGTCAGAGCAGCACACACACACCCATACTCCCACTCGCCCCGTGCGCTCTGGCGGACGCATTTTAATATTAGTTAGACAGCCTGACCCGCGTTTCACCCCTCGCGTTTGACTGGTTCCAATAGTTCACTGCCAAGGATTATTGATGGAGAGACAGCAATGAATTCTTTCTCCCCACAAATGGCTTTCAGATCGTGCACCTAGTTCAATAACTAGTTATAATGTAGAAGTACAAAAAATGAGGCCCTCAGGCGCACTAATTTGATGTTTCATTTGTTCATTTGAGAAATAGTTAAGCTTTCCCTTTCCGCTGCAAAATAATAGTCATACAAACGTGCGCACAAATGTACATATGTAAACAAAATCCGTGCGTAAAAGTAGGCGATAGTTGTTCTGTTCATGCATGGCTGTTTTTAATTTGGTGGCCCCAGAAGCAGCAGCAGTACCAGCAGCAGGAACAGGAACAGAAACAGCAGCACCTGACCTGGATGCAGACAGTGCAACAATCCCCCGTTCCCTGATGCAAAGGGTTATATAAAGCGCTTTTAATCAAACCCTTAACCTAATAGCCTTTACACGTTTACTCTCCCCAGGTGTAATAACGGTAAGCTGCACAGTCCAGTTACAATAAAAAGTTTTAATGAAGTGCAGGCAGGCTGGAGACCAGTTGGATATGAGTACCCTGTAAAAAGTGCAGCCAGAGGAGCAAAAGAGGCTTAAGATACTAGATGCCCCACAGAAACCATTGGTTGGTTTGCAGTTCATTACAGCAATCCTGCGGTTCATTAAAGCCAGTAGTTACAGTGTTAAATTCAGTTCACCTGTGCAGCAACAGCGCAACTTTTCGGACTTTTAACACAGCCACAGACTCTGCAGGGTGACGGGAAGTCCTACCCAGGCGGTACTTTTTTTTATTTAAGCATCTAAAATTTGGGAAAAAACGTTAATATTTTTGAAAAAAACGCGTCTAAGGTTTAATATTTTGGGAAAAATATGTATTTTTAAAACGCTTTTCCAGTGTCCAAAAATGTGCAAAAACAGTTATCACTGGCCAAATTCCGTTAAAGGTTGAGGCATAAATATTGTGGATGTCAGCGCAGCCAGCTGTTTGCCTAAAGCCAAATAAAGAAGCTGCACAAAGTGTCAGATCTCTTGACTAAAGCCAGGTGGCAAAGCGTGGGGCGAGGGGGTAACACTTACTGATAAATCCACAGTCCCACTCATTTTGACCCGATGAACCGTCTGGAAAAAAAAGCAAAGAAAACGAAAATTAGAAAAAAAAACAAAACTAAACTAAAAAATAAAATAAAAATGACTGATCCAAAACTATTCCAATTTTAACACACACAAAAAAATATTTGTTGTAGTGAGTTTAGGAAATTACAACGCTTAAAAATGATGAGAAAATTATTTAGGTGTTTATATAATTTTTTCCTTTAAGTAAATATTAATTTAGTGCAGAATCAACTCTAAATACTTGAAAAACATCTGCAATCTAACGCATCACGAGGAAACAACCGGACGCAATGTGCATATTTCGTTTTGTTTAATTTAACAGAGCTACAGTACCAAAAAAAAAACAAAACTAATAAATAAAAATAAAAGATTTAAGAACAAGCATTATAAATTATATCAAAGCTTCGGAAATCCATAAGTGGGCCTACATATTTCATTCTGAATCCCCTTTTAATGGGTTTTACACAGTTAATTTTGCAGTTTTCAGATGCAAAAAAAGGAATGGTTTTCACACGCCGAGTTATTATTTTAATCTAGATGATCCTTCAGCCTGTCCCCCCTGATCTGCTCTGGTATCTAGCCCCACTTGAAGGAAAGCTGCCCTAGAAAAGCGTTGACATGTGTGGGCTCCTGCAGAACTGGGACCGAGGACAGAAATTTAGGGCGGGTCATTTTCAGACAGTAAAAGTAAATTTACAGGCATTTTGGTATTTCCTTGGGCAAATGTTCTATGAATAGAAATCCCCCAGACTTCAGTACGGCTGAGTTATGGCAAACAGTCAATAAAAAAATCACGACTTTGTCTTCACATTGTAAATAAATTCTGTCTGTTTCCAAAAAAACTATGTAATGAGACTTTATGGTTCTTATTTGGACTCAGACAAAGGGAAGTCTGTGTTCACCCGGATATGACCTCTGTGGATTGAATAATGACAGTGTCAGTTCCACAGGTCAAAGAAAGGAATACAACAGCAGAACATGGCAGTGAAAGCGGATGTTTGCACTGCTTCACTTTTACTGTAGCAGTAAAAGTAGATTATTTTTTGCAGAGCAGTTTCATTAAATATCTTTGATTTAAGCTCCTTCAAGAAGCAACAACTGAAAAGTCACGAGGGTTGAATAATTTTCATTAGAATAAACACTTTGCAACTTCTGTAGAGGTGCTACAATTTATTTTGTTAGATTTTTATAGATGATTTTTTTTTTTTTTTGTAATAATTTAAAATATTGCAAAAAAAATGACAGTGAATCCTCGTATGAACAGACAATAGTCGGTGGCCTGGCACATGAACACACTGCCCACACAGTGTAGGAGTGTCACACAGTGCCCCCTATTGGAGGTGCATCATTGATCTGTGTGCACACCTGAAAGAAAAACCTGCACACTGAAGGAAAGAGTAAAGTCTCACAGAATCACAAGGTGAAAAGTGCTCGGCATCTCACAGGGAAACAGACATGAAGGAGCGTTAATGTAATCAATGTTCAGCCATAAATGCATTTCTGCGCAGATACCCACGCAGGCCTGCTGACAGCATGGAAATCTAATAAATAAATGAATAAAACTTGTCTATTTTTATCACATTCTTCCTTCAGTAGCTCCTGATGCTGTTTGCTGCTGCACATTTTCTCTGCCAGTCGAGCTAAACGGAGCCAAACACGAGTTAATATCAAAAATGAGCCATTTTCAGTTCTACACATTGATTAAGAAAAGAGCAGAATTTGTTGGCTGAATTGCTTTTTTTTTAAGAAATACGGTCAATTAAATGCTGTGTCCTATGGAGAAACACAAATTTATCGGGCTTGTAAGATCACAACAGCTCATCAGTTTGCAGATTGATCAGGTCTGTAATGTCTGCACTAAGACGGAAAGGTCACCGCTAAGTCACAAAGACAAAACAAACAGTCCTTTATAATTCACGAAAGGTGCGTTTACTAGAACATTCAAGAACAGTTATGCCTTCATTTCACTTCCAGATTGTGCTTTTTTTTTTTTTTTTTGCAGGGCACAGCTTGAGTGATGCCATAATTACACCACAAAGTGACTTTGAATGAAACCTGTCCCTTGGCCCCTACATGACCCCAAAACAACAGGAACTGCAGCTCATGAGCACAAACACTAACCTTATGTCAAGGTGAAACACATATGCAGCATTTTAACCATACGGCTTTACATTACACAGCTTTTAATGAACGTATAGAGATTTTTTTAATATAGATATATAAAAGCTATAATACAATATTTTTATTCCAACGCATTAAACAAGTCACATTTTAATTCCCAGCACATGCGGATACGAGTCATATGATCAACTATGTCATATTCTGCAGAAATAGAACATTTTTAATCCTCTAAAAGCAAATGTACGTGTATGAATGCAACACAGAGAAGGAATCTGTGTGTGTTTGTGTGTGAGAGTATGACAGTGAGTGTGTGAGGGTGGGGTAAATATAAGGAGGAAGATGATTTTTGCTAGTTCTGACTTTTCATTTTCCTCCCATTCGCCTTTTCTTTTTTATCAAACATTTCTCTCTTTTTTTGCTGAGAATCAACACCTAACGCAAACTGTTGAAACGAACCGATAATAAATGCGTTTTCAGCTTTAAAAGACTATTTTTCTTTAAATCTTCTTATTACAAATACAGACATTCTTTAGCCTAATTTAACCAAGCTTTAAAACCTAATCTATAACCGATATTTCCATATATAGGCTATAAACATATTTCTGTCGAATTAAATGTGCAATACTTTATCCCTCAAAACAAGCATTTCTATAAATTATTCCTTTTTTTTTTTTTTTTGCAAAAATGAACAAAAGCAGCCTCGTGTGCATTAAAACTCTAAATCGCAGAATTAATCATATTGCTATTCATGCATTTTGGTGCCTATGCATAAAATCTACAGTTGCATAAAACACAAACATCCCTATTTGTCGGCTCTCGGTGAAATAAGGCAGCAGTCGCAGGCCTGTAGGCAAAGTTAAAGAGCAACTTACTGCAGCAGCTCCCAGTCCTCCGCACCGCCCGACTACAGAGTCCGGAGAAAGGTACTGCATCCTCACTGCCACAAAGCCCTTTCTTCCTCAGATAAGGGGAAGCCAGCAGCTGCGATTCCGGACAGTTAAGATTATATATGATGTGTATATATCGAAGGTTTGTCAGCTCTTCCAGGCCATAAAACCCACTTAAATGGCACCACGTGCTTCCTATGCACCATTCACAGGCCCTGCTTGGGGCAATTGGCATATGTAACCTTGTAAACTTTAAAATACCCTAAAAGAAAGACATACAAAAAGGGATTCAATACATTGTCCACGTATAGGTTAGGCCTAACAGAGCGCAGAGAAAGTGGACGCTGCTCTGACCAGTTCTCTATCCCACAAGGAAGTTATAGGAAGCTATTAGTTTGAGAGGTGAGTTGATTTTTATTTCCTTTAAGTATAGAGGTTTAGATAGAGGATTTAACCCATAACCTTAGGATAAACTGCGTCATGTTACTCTACTATTAAAGCTGCAGCTCAGTTCAAGACAGCCAACCCAAACCAACTGGCATGATTTCATGTCCTCTTAGTAGCAGATATAGTGTTGTTCTAACCAGACTGTAAATGATGCCACCATGAAAATGCAGAGCGATATCATTAAGTCGCCATATGGTCTGAGCTGGGATGGCGCGTCAGGCTGCGGCCACAGGAAACCAAGGTTTTGCATCCATGTTGTGTTGTGGCCGAATGTTATCACAGGGCTAGTGTGTGTCCTTTCCTTCCCTGACAAAACAGGAAACGGAGTCAGCCTGTGGTGCGGAGGGAAAAAAAAAGGGGGCAATAAAGTTTTATGAGGGCCTTAAACTTCAGTGCGCGTTTGTCAGTCAATGAAATTCGGAGGATTTCGGCTCAGGCTTAAAACATGACTAGTGCAAAACAACAGGGAAATGTGCAGTCAATTTGTCCATATTTAAAAAATTAAATTCAATTAAATGTATTTGTGTTAAAGTTGTAAAACTCAACCGCAGTGTTAGAATTGATTTGATATTATTAGTAGACTACTGTTATTGTTGTTATTATTAGAATTTCCTTCGCTGTAGAAACAACAGAAATTACGCTCAGTAAGAAGATACAGATTTCTTCACATGAAATGATGAGACTTTATTGGTTACAATCAACAAACAAGCCATCTATCAGTGATTCTAGGCCTGCTGTAAACCAGGCACCTTCGAGTTGAACAGAGGGAAGAAATGGCTCCATTGCACATTACAATACTATCACATACAGTCGCAGAATTAATTACACGAAATGATTAAGATTCACAACGATATAACAGACAAACATGGTGGTGCCTTCAAGGAACTTCACACACAAAGACACAGCACACATCCGACCAACTTGTTTGCACTGCAACATCCACATCAGAGAGAAATGTAAAAGCAAAAGGGAGAGAGGAGGGGGGTGAAAGGGAGAGAGAGGGGGGTGTTTACTGGTGGGAATATTGTTTAGCAGGATTATTTTAGTCTTTATTTGATTCGTTGAACTAACAGTTTTATCACATGATGATGATATAGACCTGGGTAGAATGCCTCCTCTACTCTTATCCTAATTAAAACATGGATTATAGGAGCGTTGTGCAGCCTCTCCATGCACTGCAGAGCCAACGCTTTGCTGCGTAAAAGGACCCGGCTCCCCTCAACCTCTTGTCCTCTTCGTGCACTAAAGTGAGGTTATCGTCGCATGGGCAGCAAATTAATTTAGAAATGTAAACCGATTGATCAAAGTGAGTGATATTCAATACATTAGGTCCCAAACTGCAGCAAGTGACACATAATTGGTGATGAAGCGCACAGAGCGGTGTCATGATGTCATTGCTCCTAGCAGTTCATCCGGAGGTCAGGCGGCTCTCCAGCACTGTGCAGAGTGGGGCTCCTAAACCGTGGAGCCCGATCAGTGCGCTCTATTCCTTCACTTTGATCTTTGAGTCCTTCTTCCACTTCATTCGTCTGTTCTGGAACCAGATTTTGATCTGCCTCTCGTTTAGACACAGGGTGTGGGCGATCTCTACGCGCCTGCGGCGGCTCAGGTACCGGTTGAAGTGAAACTCTTTCTCCAGCTCCAGAGTCTGGTAGCGGGTGTAACTGGTCCTGGATCGTTTACCCTCCGATTCTGAAGTGGTATTAAAATCAGTTAGCTTCCATCAGTATTATATTGGTGAATAAATAAATAAAATAAAGAAAAGATCCTGAAGAACGATAAAGCTTCTCCTTTACAACAAGCATTCCAAGCAAATTAATTTATCCTCAATACACTCATGTAATATGTCTTTATCTAACCTTAATTTAGCCTTATATTACTTCTGTGGATTCAAGTAATTAACATTTATGGCAGGCTGATAAGGATGGTTAACTAGATCCTATAAATAAAAGCAGTTCGTAAAAAAAGGCCAATTTCATGCTTTTACGCATAAATATATAACAGCATTAGGCTATGATTTAAGAAATGTTTTCCTACATCTAATAATGTGGGGGCCTCCCTGTAAACACTGGCCTCGGCCTAATAATGCTTTGCGCAGAATTAAAAACCGTGGGGAGGAAAACATGTGTAAAACGTACAGAAGGAGTGGGATTAGAAAATGGAAAATGCACTTTTCCAGTTTTAGCGCCCTATTAATAGACTGGGTCCTGCAGGCCTGCTAAGTAAAGCAACAGGCCCGGACTTAGTGAAATATTTTGGCCATCCCTGCTGTGTGCTCCTGGATGTCTGCGTATGTCAAAAAACAAGCCTGTGTGAGTATGTGTGTGTGTGTGTGTGCTGTACATCTGCAGCCTAGAGTCAACCAGTGGTTCCAAAGCGCAGAGAAGGAGCATGCCTATTCAAATGTTTTAGAGGTGAAAAGTTCATGATTGGGTCAGGGCATTGGTGTTTCCCAGAGTTCAATTTAAGGCTAAAGCCCCTCACTGACACACAGCCTGATCATGTAAAACCTTAAAACACAAGTAAGATTATAAACAAAAGCGAGAGAAAAAGCCACACTTGGAGCGGATTTGGTAATATTATTTCGTGGTTTTATCACAGTTTCGTTCTCTTATCCAATTATACAACCATAAATCACCCACAGATCACCTCTTCACCGTAACAGAGCAGGTTTACGAGCAATGGATGCCTTTGTCATAAAATTTATGACCGCGAGTTTTTATTATTTCCTGCGTTTGGCCTATAAAACTCAAGAGGGAAACTGGAACGGGCGAAAAGAAGTGTTGCAGCGTTAAGAGTGAATAAGGGAAAGCATCTTAGTCGCACTTTAGAAAATAGGCAAACTTTACCGTGGCTCATGTGTAGTTTTGTCATCCATGGATAAATCTGGGGCTGCTGCTCACTGTCCTGTCGTTGGTTCATATTTGTGTTGCGTTTCACCGCTTGCGTGTTCTCCGCGTTTCTCTCGCCCTCTTGGCTCTTGTTGCCTCCGGATTTCGAGCTCCTGTCCGGGTCTCTGTCCGCCCCTCGTCCCAGCAGAGTGCTGCCGCCGTAGCTGAGACCGCTTGCGTCCACGGACGAACTACTGGAGACCATGGTTATCTGTGGTCTGGACGGGAAAGGAGTATCCGTATTGCCACGCAGGCTAGTTTTCATCTCCTCCCGTTCCACAGAGGTCGTTGGGACGGGACAAGTGAATACCCCGTTCACATTAACACCCTCATAACGGCTGGACGTGCGCCCAGAGAGATCGAAACTAAACATAGTGTTAGCAGAAGTTGCCTCGGTTGTTTGCCTGAGATTGGAGCTGTCAACATAAGAGCTCATTTTTAACTCTTCCCGCTACTTTTCTGGTTAAACTAGACAGGGCTGCTGCTGCTGGATGGATGGTGCGCTTATTTCCTTGTTTTTGTTGATCATATCTTTTCTTTGTAGTCGCTTTTGGTCAAATTCAAAGCTGTCTGCTGTTTAAAAAAATAATTCCAGGATTTATAGGTGGAGTAGGCTTTGGTATCTTTTTTTTTTTTAATTCTTGATCCGACGAGCGCTGCCCAAATATGGGGTATTTGTATGGGATCACGTGCACATGTTGGCCAGTCATAAATTGGCTTTGATACTCAATGGGGATATTGATGAATAGGAGAAACGTGTCCGGTAAACTTTGAGCTGCTGCTTGTCGAGGACCAGGCAGGGATCTTTAGCGAAAAAAGGGCAGGACAGTAAGACAAGAGCGTCATCTGGTGTCTGGTATGGGGCAGGACGGTCATAAGTGGACACTGCTCTCTGGCCCCGACGCGGTGTGAGCCCACCACCGGTCCAATACAATCAACCAATAATAATAATAATAATAATAATAATAATAATAATAATAATAATAATAATAATAATAATAATAATAATAGGTGATAGGTGAACACATCCAGTTGGCTCAAGTATTTTACGCACATTGACGTCGTGGTTATGCTTTAGTAATATAGGAGCGCCGGGAATGTTATAGTGATTATACATATTGGACTTATTGGACAAGTGGTTAATTCCCGTGCTCTTATAATTAAAGCTGAAAGTCTATTACATATGAGAATATGAGGCTATAATCCAATAAAATCATAAATCAAACCCTTTCCATATGATCATACTTGTTTGCCTCCTATTTAAAGCTCCTCTTCAATAAAATACAATATAAAAATTTATATGATATTAAAAAAAAGCTAAAATGTGAAAGCAAAGCTTTGAAATAATGCGCTGACTCTGCGCAGACTTTCATTATATGCCCCTCTGACTCATGCTAAGAAATGTCATTTTCCTCCACCCTCCCCCCCAAAAAATATCCAAGACCAGTATGAAAGTTTTACAAATATTTTATTTTATGATACACAATTATGACAAAACATGAATTCATAACTTCCAAACAAAAGTGAATAATTACTGGTGTACAAATCTATCTCACAAGGAAAGCCTATTGTGTCAAATGTTCAAAAAAAGAGGGGAATAAGCGCAAATTTTTGTTATGCGGCGTCTATCAATGCGACTAAATGCACATAAGTCCTCACAGGATTTACATATTACACTGTTTTATTTGGATTATATACAGGCATTTGTGTGAGTGAATTGATTCCCGTGCAACTTTCAGGTTTTTTTGTTTTTGTTTTTTTTTACCAAGACACTTTCTGCGGACTATTCAAGTATTAGAGTATACTGTGATCAGATGAAGTGTCCGTCCGATCCTGCCTTTAACTCCATGGAATGTGGATGTACAATACTGAGTTTAGTCTGACCAACACGGTGTTTTGTGAGGTGATCAAAGAGTTCACAGTGATGGATAGGGTGTGTGGGGAAGGGGGGATAAATACGCTGATTTGTACTGGCATAGGAAATAACGTAGAAATTAATACTTCTTTTTTATTTTTACAATACAAGTGTGACATTACAGTGACAAAAACGCTGCGATCCAATGTCACATGTGCCATATGTGGCTGAAATAAATTGGATTTCTGAGGCTCAATACTCCTGTGGTCAACATGAGATATAAGTGGGAGAGCTGCGGGGTAGCCAACATGCAGTGAAGTCGCTCTCAGGTCCATATAGAATTTTTTTTAGGTAGTTATGTTGGGTTTTCATGGTCATCAGGTGTTTTTTCTCCTCCTTCTTTCCTTCTTTTCTTTCTTTCTTTTTTTTTTTTTTTAACTATTCTTTCTTCTTGTCCTCATCCTTTTCTTCTTCCATTGCGCCATTCCGTTCCTCCTCTTGAGAGCCTCCTGTCTGTTCACTTCCAGTCACCGTGGAGGTCAGGTTGCTCTCTTTCTTCCATTTCATGCGTCGGTTCTGAAACCAGATTTTGATCTGACGCTCAGTTAAACAAAGCGCATTGGCGATTTCGATGCGTCTGCGCCTCGTCAGGTAGCGGTTGAAATGAAACTCCTTCTCCAGCTCAAGTGTTTGGTAACGAGAGTATATTTGACGTCCTCTGCGTCTGTCTGTCCCGTAGCCTACTCCTGCGGGGATACAAAGTAAAGTCACTAATTTTACAAAGCGAAGCCATATATTGGCGTCATAAAAAACTGATAATACTTTGAGGCACTTAAGCATAACTTTCCCCTCACTGTTCCTATCATAATCTCAATCCACTAAGACAAATAAACATATTTTAACTGTAAAACACGATCTATCTCAGAGGGCATCTTTGTTTTATTATCTAAAATAATGAAAGCATCCTAATGTAAGCCCTCTGTCTCACGCTACTGATTATGGCTACTATATCATTCTTAAAATGAAAGCTGTTTGTTTGCACATGTAAAGGCCCATCTACAAGTCGAGGGGATACAGTAATGGTTTATGGGGCCATAAAAAGTAACTTACTCTCTTGGTAAGACATATCGTAAAACTGGCCCATTTCCTTAATTTATTTGTCGTAGTAAAACTCACCGCTGTGTGAGTTCATTCGCTGCATCCACGGGTAGATCGGGATGTTGCTTTTCTGGTCCTGGGCTCCTGCTCTTCCTTGATCCAAACTGTACTCTTGAGCAATGTGGCTTTGTGTATTGAGTCCCATGTTTGTTTGTCTGCAACTGGGGAGCACGTCCTTGTCTTGAAGAAACACATTTGATCCATATTCATACTGTGCCCTGCCAGACCCAAAAACCACATTATCTTGTGGAGAGTAGAAAGGTGCATATATCCGATTTTGGGTCACAGCTGCACCGTACGACGAAAAATGTCTGACTGTGTCATAGGTGGTGGAGTTTAGGGGCACGTTAGGCAAAACATCTTGACCACCGGATAAATGGCAGGAGAGCGACGGGTTTGCGAAATAAGAATTCATACCTTGCTTGTAACCCTCTCTCCAACTCTCCCCACTTCTTTATCGGTCTCTTTTCAATCTCCTTCTCTGTAAATCTCCTTCCGTCTCTGTCAACCAACCACTCCTTTTCTCCAAAAGTCTTCTTTTTTTCCCCCCCTCGACTTTCTCTTTCTCTAAGTGGACGTTGAGGACTTTGAGGATTCAATATTATTAATTTCCAATCTCCGGTTAAGACGCACAAACCCGAGTGTTATAGCCGAGGCTTGGCTCGGTGAGAGACAATATGACAATGTCAGCTGACCATTCTCCACCAATTGAGAGGCAGGAGTTGAGGAGAAACTGTAGCTTTTAGCTCAGAGCTTGAACATTAGTGCTAAATGCCGATAAACACAACGTAGAGTTGGTGTGGCACACTATACACATTAGATGTAGAAGAAAGCCTTAACTTGATGTTTAGGACTTTGTTTTGTTTGGGTTTTTTTAGGTGGATGTGTGTTAAAGAATGTGGCCAATGTCATTCAGTACAGACATGATATAAAAGGAGAGGAGGAAAATTTACATAGAAACAATTATCAACTGTCTTATTAAAGAATCCAACATTTTCAAACAGCTTTTAACTCCTATTATGTGAAATAATAGCTCCTCCTTACCTGTGTTTCCTTTTGTCCTTCCTCTCTGTTTGTGCTCTAGTCTTTTGTGTTTGATATGCGTGTGTTTATATCCTAAACTCACTTTGTTTTAATTTTACAACCACGCTGCGGACATATAACATCCAACACGTCCTCATCCCGCAGGACCCGTCTCCTCTGTATACAGACTCAAATGAATATTGGCATTTATTGTTTATCTCAGCTTTATCGACCACTTTCCTACATACTGTTAATGTTTCCATTGTGTATGAATTATCAGGCATGTGAGTAATTTCCATGCTTTTGCAGTGAACTGGGGGAGGGTGTAGGTGGTAAGAATGCGTTTATGGTCTCTCTTCTGTGAGGGCAATAAAACAAGTGACGTTCCCCAGCTCACCAGCAACTATCTCTGCAGCAAAGCCTGCAACACGAGCAGCAATCTCACCAGGCTCAGAAATGAAAGCACTGCACAGCATGTGGAGGCATAAAGCAAAAGGGAAATACTTCAGAACCAATAGGTCCGACCGACAAGTACAGATCTGCGTCTGAGAGGATCATTCCTGCCACCCTCTTAAAAATCTAATCAGTTATGCGACCTCTCCGGCCCACGTCAGACTAAATCCTCCACAGGCCAACTTTGGCCGGTGTGCACTCAGGTACCGTCTCTTTACTTCATAAAACAAAAGTTACGTTTTACGCGCACCGTGTACCGATCTAAAGCTGAATTTACACTGATATAAGAAGTGTTAAAACGCTTATGCAGATGTTCCTGTCTTTTTTTTTTTTTTTTTTTGTTCCCTGTTCTGATCATTTTTCGACATTCCTATGACACACACCAGGAAAGGAGAACCAATAATTATCTGAGCAGCAAATGATAGGTTTGAAAATTACTTTCTACAAAAAAATTTAGCATTTGTCTAAGCACAAAATCTAAGCGTATGTCAAAACGTCTAAATTAAAACTGAAAATTATTGACATTATAATGAACAACTTCCCTTACTCTGTCTTTAGGATTAACACAAACTAAAAAGTCTTTTTAACTTGTCAAGAGCGCATTAAGTTGTCAGAATTTTGTCTTCACCTATTTTTCTCGTTAAATAAAGCCCCACACATTCACTCTGAACCTTAGTCACATTTCTAAGTTTCTTTTCATAGCAACAGACAAAAATAGATACCTATAAAATAATCAATACATTAAAAAAAAAAAAGAAATCGGTTCAATCGCAGTCGCTGTAGCTGCAGCTTATTGGTCCACCTCATTGATTTGTTCAATAGAGTGAATACTTTGAGCCTAAACGTGCAACACTGTTTGGTCTGTTGTTTGGAATCCTGAATAGACCATAAAAGAGACACGAACAAAGAGAAGGAAGTAACTGGTGCAATAAAAGCTTCCCATCACCTTATTCGTGGCCATATGTGACATCCGCGACGCACAGATTTGAGGCAAATAAGGCGCAAAAGTTAGAGGCTGTGAAGTCCTACTAGTGTTGGGGCGGAATATAAATCTATTTTCTTCTTCATTTTAACATTAGTTAAGACATCAGATAATTACGGGATAAAACAAACATCTGTTAAAGCTCTAATATTACAGGGAGTATGTTTCTTAATGTGTCTAAATTAATCTTCATCTAAACCTCATGACTTTATCCATTACTTTTGAAGAAGTAAAACTTTAATTTCCAAAAATATACAAATTAACAATACAGTTTCAACCAGAAGGACTTTATACTTGTGGTTTGTTCTTAATATTTCAAACTCAAAATTTAAAAAAACGCAGAATGTGCAACAAATGTGGAAGTTTTCTTTTATTAAATAATTTCCTACTGTCGTCAACCTAGATCAACTATAAAATTAAATTGAAAAGGCTTGTTTTTTACTCAAAGCTCTGTTCAATACTTTACTGAAACTCAAATCATATTAATATGACTTGGTTTTCAGAATCACTGACGGTCTTTTATTGTGGTCGTCACAGTCCAAAACACACGGCGGATCATAAAGTTTGGGTTGTAAATAAAGGCGAAAGAGCCAAGCCAATATGTGGACTGGGGAGACAGGAATGCAGCAGAGGTTGTGCCAGTGTGCAGAATTAGAAAGGTCATTCTTTCCTCGAGTTTTAGTGTTTTATTGCGGGCCGTAAGGCAAATCACATGCGCGGCTTTTGATGCAGGGAGGACAGAAGCCGTTTGGTCCACGTTTCCAGGAACCTTAAGGAGATCATATGTCCAGTGATGAACGAAGGAACCAGAAAAGGTCTAGGAAGTAAATTATAAATTATTAATAATAGCCTAGTACTACACTAACCATGAAAATGAATAATCACCATTAATAATTAATTAATGGGTGGAAAATATTCTTTTAATTTATGCTTAGAAGCGGTGAATGCGCATGAAAGGTTGCGTATTTATTACGCATAACCCTGCGTAACATATTATTATTATTATTATTATTATTATTATTATTATTATTATTATTATTATTATCATCAGTGTTGTTGCCGCTGTAAGGTTAGTTTTATCATGTTATTTTGCTCATTTGTGAATTTTACGCATTAAATTAATTGTTCTGATGAAGGCCTGATTCCCAGCCTGTCCCCCTGCAGCAGAACAGGGCCCATCTACGTCCCCGGACCCATGGCTTGTCTCTTACATTCCTGCAGATGTACTTCAGCATTCAACATCACAACATCACTCAGTATTAGTTATAAGGGATCTGTAAAATTTCTACATTATCAGCCGTGATTAAAAACACAGGCAGTGAGGCAAAAAGCGTGGTCAGTCACTGATGCTTTTTCTTCTCCCCGGCTTCTAACCTCACTAATAAGGAGTAATTCACATACTAACAATGTAAAGCCCTCTATAAGCACTTTGCCATCGCTGGCTAGCCCAATTAATGTCCGGAAGTGTTCGACTTTATGCTCGTTAAGCACTCAGGAAGCTGTTGCCCAATGAGCGCATGTTGATCCACACATCATAAATTATGACCATTAGCAGGCAAAAATTTTTGCCCTGTCGGGATTTGTAAGTGAGGTTCTAAATGTGGTGATGCGGACAGATTCATTACTTCATGGAGTTTTATGCGAATCTATTTCTGCTTTTAAAAACACAGCAAAAACAATGCACTGTGGTTTCTCCCCTTTTATTTTAAAACCAAGATTTACCTCACAGTCCAAATGGCATTTATTAAATGGACTCTGTTTCTCTGTGTCTTTCCCCCTCCCTCTCTTTCTTTCTCTTTCTCTCTAGGCTGAATAGTGACTGGAGCAGCAGCGGACATGATCCACTGCAACAGCAATGTTTCATAAGGGAAAAGCAAACAACGTGTGTAACAGTAGGTTATAAGACTTTAAAGACTTCCAGAACAAGGCGTTTCCAATCATTGTACTTTACAAGACTGAAACGTGGGACTGCTGAGCTTCAGTCGCTTTATGATGCAAAAATATTTTGTCTGAGCACTGAAAATAACAGAACACAGAGGGAGCGTTTCTCCAAGCCACAGCACCCTTGCTGAGCTTTGGTAAAAACGACTGCTTTCAACTTCCAATGAACACAAAAACTCCTGCCTCTGTCACACACACGTTCACACACAAATTATTCTACAAAGTTATGTGTTTTTCGGATATTATCATGATTCACTATGGCTACATTTTCTAATTTTTCCCCTCAGTATCTCTATCATTCTCATGCGTAAACACACTCGTATAATACTGGGTTTCTGCCCAGTCTGTGGTGGTTAACATGTGGTATTTTGCAATTAATCTTACACATTCTATGTCCAAATGTTGTCAACTGTTTAACAGAAACTTGGCTTGTATTTCATCATCATCATGGACCATTTATGTTTCTTTTATTTATGCAGCTTTTCTGGTTTTGTCTTAGTCATAGCACCCTGTTCAATAATGTCATGTTAAATGTTGTTAATGCTGTTGTTATATTGTGATGATATAACATACTGGTGTTAATAAATGGTCTGCTACTTCTCATAATGTCCTCAGTGATTATGCATGTGGAGCAGCATCTCAGATATTAAGAAATAACTCATATCAACCCCTCGTATTATAATAAGAGACAAATCAAACGCTCAACCAAGTGTCAACAGCGGATCAAAGTGTCAGAAACAGTTCTGCGTGTCAGCTGGTGCAGTTAGTATGTGGCGGCAGTGGATCAGCTGGGTCAGCTGACATCCGCAGTGAACCGCCGCCGAAAACCAGCACCATAAACAACAAGGCTCAACACCCGCCCACTTCCACATGCGAAGCTTGTCATCGCTAGGGGGCACTGCCGGAAGCATCCCAGTGTATCAGTGTGTACATAACTGCGTGTGTGCGCGCGCGAACCCGTGTGTATGGATGCTGTACATGCGCGTGCGTATAGATGTTACTCAAGATCTTGTGACAACAAATATGGAAACAAGAAATAATTAGAGCACATCAGGCAGCCATGAAACAAATTTATCACTGCCTGGTCAGAGGGGCCTATGACTGATGAGAAAGTTTACTCTCAGCAGGCAATTTATTACAGCACACTGGCACAACATCTCTAAAATGCAAAACTAATGTTGGCTAAAGCGGCCAGCACACACTCAGGTGCTGCAGTAAGGTAAGACAAGGTAATGACAGTATGGCTCCAGGCAGCAGCAGCAGCCTCTCAGGCTACAGGTCAGGTCACAGCTCCATAGAAATAGGCTCCTCCACCTTCTCATGATCTCACACACTCGTTCTTCAGCATCATTCGTCATTTGCAACCAGCCTGCACAAGCGCACACCCAAACACAGCATTAAAAACAGCAAAGCGGGAATGATAGGGAAATGAGCAGCCTTACCCTCTGTGGGCTCTCCGTAGTTTGGAGCTTCACTGTGGTTCAACGCAGCAGCTGAGGGGTCACGATGGCGAGTGGGAAATATCAACACAGCGCACATCTCCACTGTGGGCTCGGCTGCTTTCACATCCCCGCGATGAGGAGCTCAAGGAGACAGAAGGGCTGTTTGCAAAGGGAAAGTCTTTTCTATAGCGGGGCTTTCTCCTTTTCCTTTTTCCCAGTCGCGGCTTTATTGCCTCCGGGGGGGATAAACGCAGGCAGCGGCGGGTACAGAGGCGGCGACTGTCCCGAAGATCCCTCTGTCAGGAAGTCGGAGAGCGCATGAATATCACACGAAGCGGCGTCAAAATCACTATCTTGTATTTTTATATTAAAGAAGGAGAAAAAAGACGTTTCTACGCCCCAGCTAAGTCTGCTGCTGATACAAGGGAAGGACCAGAGAATAGACAACAGCATAAAGTTCATGTTCATAGAGCGTGTGCCACGTGGCTCGCTGCAGCCAATCGCAGAAAGGATTCAGTCGTAAACTTTTATTACTCAGCTGTAAATTTCTCCCTTTAACAACCAGGAATGTTTGCACCCATCTTTTCCCCTCTTTTTTTTTCGATTGTACAAAACTAAAAATGGCCACACATTTTGATGCACGAAAGCAGAGATGTTCCAAAATGTCACAATTTCGACGTGCGTCAAAAAAATAAAAAAAAATAATGACAGTAAACCCACGGTGGACAAGGCTGCGTGGTATGATGTACCCACGCCAAATGGAAAAGGAAATAAAAGTGCGTGAGGCAGAAAGAGAGGGAGGGGGGACAGGAAAAGAGACGGAGAGGCATATTGGGACACGGAGAAAGAGAGAGAGCGACGTCTAATTAGAATTCAATTAGACTAAACTCGTCTGTGTGCGTCCATTTGAAGGCCTCATTCTCACTGGCTGATTCTCAGGATGGATTGCATGACAGTAAACAGATGTCAGGTTTCACTGTTACACTGTACAGTAGCCTAGACAATTACACATCAAGTGGATGCTTCAGGTGCGTGCGTTAAATAACTGTTATGTCTATTTTAACTCATGCGCAAAAGGACATCGACATTTTTTTAAAACTTGAAAAACAGGTAAAAGTCTAGTTTCCGCCTGCGGGGATCACACACAAACCTAACACACACCGCATCATCCTCAACCCCACATGACAATGAATCAACATTTCCTGCAAATCCAGTTCAAACTTTCAGAAAGATCTACGAGTAAGGAATAGACAGCAGGGGGAAAAATGACGCTTTTGGAAAAGGCGCACATAAATTTGACATGGATAGGAAGAAGATGAATCCAACACTGGGTTTGTAATGCATTTTCTACGCCTTCAACAAATAGACTGCACCAAAAAAGCATCTGAAAAATACGTGAGGAAAAGCTGGTTCACGAGTAAAACAATAGTATCAGCAAATAATTGGATTTTACGCAGCCACTATACGCAGATCCGCCCTTTAAATTCTACTGACAGACCAAGGCCTCTCACCTTACAGAGGAAATGACAACATGCAGCCACAAAACCGAATATAAATTTATATATATGACCGTCTCTTATGTATTAATAGAAATATGTGTTACATACTTGGATGAGCGGTGCATCTTGTCTTTGCAGGCCGTGATCTCCACACTGAGCCTCGACATACAGACAAAAGATGTAGACCCATCCGAGCTGCGCCTTTACACCGCCAATAAACTTTACAGCAGGTACACTAAAGTTTATTGGTAATGTCAGCCCCATGTTAAAAGTACACACACAATGGCCCATCCGAGGAGCAGGATAGATGTCACTTAGGAACACATCCGGAACACCACACGCACACAAAAGGCTGCGCTTTGACGCAAAAACGTGCAGTTTAAGGGGAGAAAAGGATACCAAATGGAGGAAATCTATTTTTAAAAGACTGGACTTTATCCCTCTGTGACATGGAGCCTGGTGAGCTGATGATTAAAGGGACACACTGGATTTAAGACAGGAATTTCCAAACTCTGCAGAGCCTTAATCCAGACTATTTTGTGCTTTCGTCTCCATTTTATTCGTTAGGGTTTAATATGAAGCCTGCAGGAGCACAAAGGAGGAATTGTCAGGCTCTCGCTCCAGTTCTGATTTACTGATAAACCACTATCAGAATAAAATATTTAGAAAATAAGTATACATTGGGGGAAACAGTTGCAGCTTTATTTTTTTTTTTTGGAAATGCATAAGTCCATTTAGGCCGTAATGTCCAAGGTCCATAAACCGCCCTTGTATAGGAATTAAAAAAAAAAAAAAAAAAAAAAAAAAAAAAAAAAGGCAAAGAAAAGATTAAAAAATAATTATCTAAAATAAAAGCATCATCAATAATAAAATTAAAAAGAGAGCAGGGGAATAAGTATCTCCTAACATACACCACTCAGTATTTGCATCCACAGTGTCTCGTGTACACATCGAATGTGTCACTTCAGCTTCTTCAAATACACAATGAATGAACGATAAAAACAGACTAGACGCACTAAAAGCTCTGAATAATTAACTGCATTACACACTGAAAACAAGCACATCGAAGGACGGACTCTTGTAATTATAAGGACAGTAGTTCTGATGGGAGGTAAATTGGAAATGCCAAATCCCAATGCACAGGATAAGGTAAAGTAAACACACAAATAAAATTCGTGATTCGGGTGAAAGTTTGTTGAAAAAAGAGAGACTGGAGGTAATAATGATTAAAAAAAAGAAAAAAATACCATGTATTTTTTTTATATATAGATATTTTTCAGAAGGATCCCATTTCCAGTAATATAACCACACATGTGGGCTATCTGACCCCCTGCAATAACAAGAGGCCCACTTCACTGTGCGTTTTTGGGAATTACTGCTGTTTGTGCTGCATGAATGTCAAGCACTAATTATATTTTGACTGTTCACATCCGTTTGCCCCCCTCCCCCTCCAAAAAAAAAAAAAAAAATTAAAAAAAAAATTAAAAATAAAAATAAACCACCGCCTTCATCATAAGCCCAACAGCAGAAGAGGAAACACAAGATGGTCCATCTGCACCTGGCCTGTCATTTGCAGAGGTTTCACCGCTCTGGGCAGTTAAGTCTCACCAACACATACTCCAACACCTTTGCATGGTATAAACAGAAAAAAAAACTCCCAAAAGCTCCGCCATTCCTTACTTTGATTATTAAGATAACACGTCAGATGTTTGTCATCTCAAACAGCCATTATTCTTCCCAGGATTCATTAAGAAAAGCTTCTCGTCCTCCCTCAAGACAGGAAGTTTTTTATTAAGAGGATGAATCAAATACAACTCAGACTTCAGAGAGGAGTCCTGCTGTGAATGGGATCCGCAACCTTTCCTTAAAAGGTAAAGGAATACATCCGCAAACGCCTGTCTTGCGGTTTTTTTCTCTCCATTTGAACAAGTTGGAAAGTTTAAATTAAGCAAACTTTAGTCAAGAGGATGTTCAATAAGCTCCCTCCTCCTCCTCCTCCTCCTCCTCTTCTTCCCTCCTGCCGTCGCACTAAATGTTTTTACGCATATGAGCTGAAAATCAAAGCATCATCACAACACAACAACACAGTGGCATATTTAGTCATTACCCCATTGAAATGTTTGGATTATGTGTATGAAATTACGCAGCGCAGTATGTGAAAGTTTACAACTTGTTAAGGGAAAAGCAGTAATAAAAAAAGAAAAAGGGGGAGGGAAAAAAAGAAAAAAAGAGAAGGTGCTGAGAGTATTACTCTACATATGTGTGCGGCTTGTTTTTTATGTGTGGGGAGGAGGGGATCATTTCAATAAACGAGCCTGTAGTATCAATAAAACCAGAAATGATAGTGAGCCATCTTGTTTATTCGTGATTTTACATCAACAATGGCGGGGGGACACACAATTCCGTCTTTCACAGGAGAAACACCAGGAAACGAGCATATTGTTAACATCAATATATAACAAGACGTACATAAAGATTATATTCAGTGCAAAACAACTACGCTATATCACCAGCACATTAAAATAAAAATTCCCTTACTTTAAAATTGTTGTAATTGTAGCAGGTATTATCATACACAGTAAATGTGCGTTATAGGCAGTTTTAGTTGTTGGGGAAATAGCTTGCAATCAATTCAGAGCGATGCCTAAAGTGTGGAATATAAATTCAGTAAAGGCAAAGCTCTGAGTTTAGGTAGTGCCGTGGTACAATCTCAAAATTGTTTGCTTGGCTTGGAGCTAATTGTCTTCCCAAGACTCACAAATTGTCTTCAACAAGTGTATACTGTATATTGGGTAAATGCTACATACATAACTTAATAATATAAGGTTGATATATAACACTTTTAAAATTAAAATCATATGAAATCTCTATATTCAGAAATCTCTATTGCAATTCCCCCAGGTTTAGGTAGCATCAAGGATTTCAAACGATTGCATTTCCCTGGTAATCCTAGAAAAAAGATGTCTGAGGAGCTAATGGCTATCTTTGTCTAGGCCATTCACATGAAAACGAGTAAAACAGTAACAGTAACAATTAGAATAATAAAACTTGTGGTTTTTATACACGGGCTGGTAGCCTATGTAACTGCTGCGATGATTTTGGAACACTTACTACTAAGTTATAGGCCTACATTTCGCTGAAAGGCTACTCTGAAATGACGTCCATGTACTTTTTAAATGTAGGCTGTTATTATTTTTATTATTATCAATATTATTATTATTATCATCATCATCTATTTACAACATATTTCGGCGTTGGTCATGTTTTGATCTTATTTGGCTATGCTTCTGATATAATATTAAAAGCAAATTTGTAAAAAATAGCTAAGCCATTTTCCATCTAACATGCGTTTTTTACTTTGCCCTTTTTTTTCTCAAGGGCGACAGTTCTATGAAAGAAAATGCGCTACAAACGTGTGTAGCTTCTCTAGAAATCCAAATGGCAATGCGAATATTGAGTTCGTATCGGGATAATTGTGAAAAGGTAGAATTTTGACTATTTATGACAGCAATATTGTTGGGATTCCTGTTCCCTCTTGGACAAAATGAAAGGGTGGTCATAAAGTTGACCTGCCTCTGCCTCCTTGTGACTCTTCGTCTGTTTATGGGACCTCTCTTTTTTTTCTCTTTTTCAGCCATATAACCATAAAAAGGACCATAAAATCATTCCTTGGTCTCTTCTTTCTCTTCCGCTTCTTTCTCCTCTGCCTCTGCTTCTTCCCCTTCACCGTCCTCGTTGCCCTCTTCCTCGGCCTCGGCTTCAGCCTCTCCTCTCTGACCCGGAAACTTGTCTTTGTTGTTTTCTTTTTTCCACTTCATCCTCCTGTTCTGAAACCAGATCTTCACCTGCCGCTCGGTGAGACTCAGGGCGTGGGACACCTCGATCCTCCTCTTACGAGTCAGGTAAGGGTTGAACAGAAACTCCTTCTCCAGTTCGAGAGTTTGGTAGCGACTGTAGGTTTGCCTCCCATTTCGTCTTCCTGGGGCTTGAATGAAATAAAGCCAGAGGTTAGCTGGACTGACCACGGTCCCCCATAAAAAAACACTCAGATGACTTATAATTAATTCTGCATTTACTTTATTTCCTCCAGCGGGAATACCAATAGTCCAGCTTCTAAATATAGCTGCCAATTCATTAAAAAAAAAAAAAAAAAGCAGGGAAGGCTTTTTTAAAATTACTATTATTATAAGTCTGATGCCAGAAATTGTGTGAGATAATAACTTAAATATTTCTCTCTTTACAGAATTCATCATCCACCTGGTGAGACTTTTACCCCCACCTCTTTAAGGAACTACAGGGTGAGTTGTAAAATAATAAATGAATTCAACACTATAGGTATTAGTTACACATTTAAAAATCTAACAATGGGTCCAAATTGAGTTTATTGCCTCCTTATTTTATTTTTAAGTGGTGTTCTCAGGCAGTATAGTGTGCTTTTCTGGGCCTATACAAGCCTGGTTGAATTTTCAGTCACACACACACACATACACACACAGATGAGGTAGCTATAAGATATAAGAGAAGTAAGAAAAGATAGAAATGAGATAAACTTGGGACAGAATAATGATGAATATCTGTGAGGGAATAAAAGTGAAGCTTCCACCTGTGTGGAGTTAATGTAGCCTGATAGTCTGACACAGTCTGATCCCTGAATGGAAGGGCTAATATCTACAAAGCCCTTATGATTATAGCTGGAGCAGCCTCAGCCACATTGGGCCTGTGGGTCAAATTACCCCCCCCAAACTCCTAAAACCAGGATTGTGGATAATCGGGCATGTTGTGTTTCAGTTAACCTTCCTGTCACTCTGCATGCTACTTGTGTGTGTGGTATATCTCCATTTTTTTTTTTTTCAACTCTGACTTCTTCATCTTTCCCACTAGTGCATTTAGAGGTTGTGAAATATCTGATGAGAACCATAATTGACTTCAAAAGAGCTGGTGTCGTGAGCTGTGTTCAGCAATTCAGTTTTTAAAGGCACTTTGGAAAGCAACAACTCAGCCCTGTATGGACATGTGCTGCAGAGTAACAGCAGCCTGCAGTACAGGTTATATGTGCCCCATCATGTTCCCTGACTTATTTCGTTTTATAGTTTAACACACACACACATACACACACACTGGTGTATACTAGGGCTTATTTAGTACACAAACACACACACATACACAAACAGACACACAGGCAGGTTGACGCACACACGCGCGCACAGAGCAACATAGAAAGAATAGGAAATAATTGTACGATTCTGACCGTGGGGTCTCATCCAAGGAAACATAAGACTGGGAGAGGAGTTTTGATTTAAGTGGCCTTGTCCTTCTCCGGGGTTAGAGCTGCTCGACGATTTACAGTCTGGGTATTGCGCTAGGCTTGCGTCTTGCTGGGTACCATAAAGCGTTTGCCTCGGAAGAGCTTCATATCCATAAAATTTCGTTGCGTCTCCGTGGCACGCCAAAGCGCAAGGGTTCTGCTGGTATCCGGGGTTGGAGATCCCCGTGGTCCCGTGGTGGAAAAAGTCCTGCACATGATGGGACGGGTGTTGAAAGCCCGGTGCGGCTGCTCCGGGTCCGTAAACCAGCGTGTGGCTGCGGGCAACGCTTTGTGGAAACCTGCAGTCATAGTAAGTTGGCTCCAGTGACTCGCCGCCTTTGTACTTAGAAAAAAGAGGGTTAACAAAATAGGAGCTCATGTTTAGTTAGCATCAAGCAGACGGGCTTTCTCGCAGCAGAATATCTCCTTTAGGATGATGGCAGCCTTTTGTTTAGGGTCCCAACTCGCTGAGCGCACACAGGCAGACAAACCGGAACTAGGAGAAACGCTGCCCCTTTGGACAATCTACGGCAGCTCACTCTCTCTGAGCCGTTCCTCTCACCGGATTTCTCTCGCAGTCGTGAGTGTTTTTCTCCCCCAGGTTTTGCAGGCTCAAAGCCGGCTTATTGCATGTGCTTTGGATGTGCGTTAGCAAATGTTAAAGCTGGCTTGCTCGACCGGCACAGTCCCAGACGCTGCTCTTTTCTTTCTTTTTCCTTTTTTTTTTTTTTTTTTTTTTTTTTTTAGCTTCCCACCCAACCACCCCCACCACCACCACTCACCCGCCTCCCCTCTCCTCCTCCACCCCCCACCCCCACCCCCCACCCCTTCATCTTTCTACCGCGGTCAGACGTGGGCCCTACGTATATCCACCTTGAGAGGAACTGCACTAATCATAACCAACAACCTAAGAGGCTTTAAATATGATCAATGTTATGTTTATCACCCAAACCTTTGTTAACAGCTGATCAATGGAACTGGGATGTTAAATTATAAAGCCCGTGACTCCAAACACATCTCCTTCCAATGTATACTTGAGCTTATAGTAGAGTAAATGGAGGTTTATTCCACACAGCAGGGGAGTTTTAATCTTTTATAAACGGATACTGAGCTGCTGTTTGCCCTTTTCAGGCCCCATCGGTGAAGGTTATGCGTAATTTCCACAATATTCCTAATCTTTCGTGGGTTCCAATAGGGCAGCAATCCCATCTTTAAGTTCAAATGTTACTCGTCAAAACAGAAAACACGCCGAAAGTTGAGGTTGTGACATTTTACAGGTGCGATGGTGTAATGGAGTAAGACCAAAACATCCTCCTCGGTGTAATCGAGTAAGGCCAGGGTGACACACACACACACACACACATGCACTGCGCGCTGTAAAACACCGACACACGCAAATATAAACACGACCTATGAATACTAGGTGGCACTTACTGACCCCGTAAAACCGACGAGGATAAGTTGTAAATCTCCCCACGTGGAGGAGTTCATAAAATTTTACATTGGATGTTTAGCTACAATCAGTGCGCGTATTCCCAGCTCAATAGTTGTATGGGCTCGCTCTCTAAATATGCCAGTGTGGTTTTTGTGGGGTTACTGACGTTTTATACACATCATCGTAAAATATGAAAGGCGCACTGGGCGAATTTATAGACCTTTCACACTCTATAAATATGCAGATTGCCAATCATTGTTCCTACTTCTTGGGGACTTTGAACCACTGGTGCAAACATGACTATATTCACATAGAAAGGATGCAAACAGATCATTTAGACAACTTTAACATAACCATTAAATTATTAATGCAAATCCACCACATTATTATTACTATTATTATTACTATTATTGTTGTTATGATTATTATTATCATTACTATTGTTATTATTATTATTGTGTGTATATTGTATGTTTTGTGTTGTCATATATTGCCTTGTTATTGTGCATGAATTCTTATTAAAGTTGGAATCTTAAAAATATACAAATGTTGTTTCTGCCTTTTTCTTCTTTTTCTTAATCCATTGCTTTTTTTTTTTTTTTTACATAAAATGTGAAATATTTTTGATTCATACACAGTTAAATGACAACAATATAAAAATATAAACTGATACTCAGATATATAAAGTCAGGTTTGTTCAATATAAATAAAGACTGTGTGAAAGGGATCATTTGCTAAATTATAGCCACTCTGAGCCAAGTGATGGTGTTAGAATTTCTAGAAATCCTAAAGGAGTACCATCTATTCATTATCATTGCTGTGATTATTATAATTGGGTGTAAAAAAAAAAAAAAAAAAAAAAGGAAAGAATACAAAAACTGATAATACTGTATTTCTAGACTCATGTAAAAATAGTAACAAAATGAAAACAAACCCCCCAAAAAGCCCATTTATTTATCTGTATCCTCAGAGGCCGACACAATAAGCAGCTCGGTGCGTTCCTTAGGGCTGCTCTGTGGCCTATTACACAAAATGTGGTGGCTGACCATATCTGTCATTTTGTCATCGATAGGTTACTCTTCATTTTTCAGCCAAGCCACAGAGCTGGGGGAAAAAAACCCTCTGACACATAGACCAAGGCTCAAACCGTGGACCAACAGCGTCATCTAGTGTTGAGACGCGTCCTTAGCCTGAGCGGATCCACCAATCAGAAACAACTGTTAAGGACTGAACAGTGTCTCCACATTTGTCTAAACAACGTATTCATTGAATTTCCTGTAAATAAGCTAAAGGTTGTGTTAGTGTAGCAGGTTTTTAACTGCGCTACTTTTGCCTCTGGATGGTTTTTGTTGCATCCATTTCTGCCGTGTTTGCTTTTCTAACAGACATGACAGTACTCTGGAGCCCTTTATACTTATGCACAATAACTATTGACTTTTTCCACATATAATTGAGGGCTAATAGAGCACTCATGTGATGAAGAACAGGGTGGTTGCGGCTGGGCCATCAGGCAAAAGTCTCCTGAACGGTGCGCATGACTCTCCTTTGAACGAGTCCACCACCACCACCGTCCATTAAAACCATAAAGTAATTTAGCCCAGACGTCTAGCCAGTTAGTCGAGTTTGCTTTGTTCGTCTGCATTTGAGACAAACAGCCGAGCTCCAACAGGGGCTGTAAAACTGGCATTTTTGTCCGAGCTGTGCGGAAACGCGCTGGATTGGGCTTTGAAATTACAGCATCCTGTCCGTATTGTTTGCCACCACAAAAAGGCAATTTAGGTCTGTCCCAGGAAACAAATGCGAGACATGGGAAATTGTTTCTCACTTAAAACTCGTACTCAAATTTACTCTACGACTTTTTTATTTTTATTTTTATTTTTATTTTTTTGATCGCCTGTACGGGCTTCAGGAAAGTTTTGACAAATTTACGCTCATCTTGGAGTAGATTTCTTTAATTACATGCAGTAAGTAGTTATATAAAAATAAATATACTTACAAAGAGAGTTTGTGACAGTGTAACTGAAGAAATATATTTTGGATTTACACTAATCTAGAAACTTATAAATTAAATAAACTGCGCACATGCGTTTAAATGCGCGTTTTGGACAGGAAAGTTTGTGCGTAAAATGGCACTTAAGTTATTTAGTATTTTTGATGGGTGTGACATATTAGCAAATACGTAAACACAACATTAGAATCAATTATTGGTTAAAAAAAAAGCCACAGTTACTGAATTTGGTGAAATATTTTAAGCCAAACGTAACAGTTTATATGTTTAATTGATGCTTGTGTATTTGATCAACGTGTGAATTAAAAGGAAGGCCATAAGATTCCAATGTAAATCAGCAAAGCGGGATTTAAAGCAGTGGTGTTTGGCTGAACAGTTAACTCTGGCCGTTATTTGCAGACGCAGGGCTTATTTGGGCCTTAGCTGTGCGCATAGGAATGCTCGCTGACCAAAACAAATTAGAAGAAAAATTCTGGTGGAACAATTTATATGCGATCCATCTGTTCGCAAACATCCAGCTGTAAGCGACATTGATTCGCTCACTTCATTTCCTTGACGTTTGTTAATCAAAAAAAAAATAGTTGAACCATAGCGAATGAGGTCCCGCTTCTGCGCAGCCGCGGACTTATGAAATGATCCCAAACACCATAAGCCACTTAAAAATCACAATGAATACAGAGTACAAGTGTTTAGTGTTTATGTTTGTATTTACAGAGGTCTATATCCACACTCCATAATTAAACAGGTAAGCTACAGTCAAAAGAAAGAGATGCACAAATACAGCAACAACTATCACAAAAAAAAAAAAAAAAAAAAAAAAATACAAGACAGACGAGTCCGAGCGCAGATGTTCTGTTCCTGTACAAAATACTACACCTGCACAACAATGTACAAAGAAAAAATATATATATATGAAAGAAACATTCACATCATAAATTATGCGTTTGTGAAATCCAAAAAGAATTCAAGTATTGTCTCTCTGCGGACAGTTTTAACGTATCCAAACAGCACTTGTATTAAAAAGAAAAGAAAAAAAATAAGAAAGTAATTATCTCATCGTTGGCTGTTTTCTTTTTCTCCTTTTTCATGTTTTTTTTTTTTTTTTTTTTTTTTTAAGTTGGACACAAAAATGTGCATTGGGAATTACGTAATCAGCATCAAACAGTCTCAAAGTTAAGGTTAATACCAAAAAAATCCAACAAAGTGATAAATACGAAGAAGAGGAGGAGAAGGAGAAGAAGAAGAAAGGGGTCGTCTTGTGTTTTGGTACATCTGTGCTGTCCATGTGACTAGTGGTTGTTATAGTTATTTTGTGACTTCAGTCCTTTTGTGTTACTCTTATTCTTATTAATATTATTGTTCTTTGCTGTCGGTCTTTTCTTTGTTCATTTTCTTCATCTTCATTCGCCGGTTCTGAAACCAGATTTTGACCTGCCTCTCGGTCAGATTCAGGACCCTGGCGACCTCGTATCGGCGGTCCCTAGTAAGGTACATATTAAACAAGAACTCCTTTTCCAGTTCAAGAGTCTGGTACTTTGTGTAAGGGCATCGCTTCTTCCTTGTCGACCGAGCATGTATCCAATTTGCCACTGGATTATCTGCAAATAAAAAAAACACCATAATGATAATAATGATAATAATATTAATAATTTAAAATAAAAAAAGACAGAACAGCAATGGGAAGACACATTAGAATAAACCAAAACAATGGCAGATCTCTACCACATAAATGTTAAGCCTTTAGAAAATGTCCCTCTGCAATAAGAAGAATTCTGTGGGCTCATCAGATGTTATTGTCTCCATCTGAAACATATTACTAATTATACACAAGTTGGGTGAAGCTACTCCGACTGTAGGCATTAAAAGGCAAAGATTCTGAGCTTCAGACTATCCAAACGTACACTGATTTGCTTCCTTGTCCCCTTAACTTGTGAGTAACACCGTCGTAAAATACTCAATGCGCTTATTCACTTTATTGGCCCATAAAATGGCCAGTGGTTCAAGCCTTTACAGGTCCGTGGTGAAAGTCCTCGAGTATGTCCCTACATTCCTCAAGTAGCTGGAAGAGTCATGTGAATTTGTTTTGGTGTAAAGAAGAGCCTGCATTTTCATATGTAACTACAGGCCTGTGCATATTATCTTCTCATTATCATGAAGGGGAATAATGTATTTTACCACTGGGGATCAAACTGAGCCAAAATGTGGGTTTTCCTGACAGAAATGGGCCTTCATAAAAAAAAAAAAAAAAAAAAAAAAAAAAAAAAAAAGCACACACTGAACACACACTGAAAGTCGGCTTATGACTTGATGTGCCATATGCAATGGCACAGGGTCAAAAATATGGTCGTAAAAATCCACTATAAGACATTTACTGATGAATTCTGTTTCATACGTTGGTTTAAGCGTCTTCATTTAAAAAGAGCACCTTGCTTGTTTTAGCATTAAGCCAGATCCTTCCAAATTCAACGTCTTCCTGTAGGTTTGAGTCCATGTTTACAACCCCGTCTGGTTTTATAGCCCCAATATTAGCCTGGTAGCGTTTGTCTTTTATAGTTCCTAAAGCTATCCCCAGCAGAGGCGATTCAGAGCCCAACAGAAAAGCAAGGATGAAACAGCAGATAATGCGACTTTATGCAGGACGTTAAAATGCCTTCAAGTAAAAGCCGTTTTACACCAGACTCCCACCCGACTGTAAAAGACCACAGGAGCTTGAACTTACTCGGATCTAGCTCCGGCTTCTCGTCTTTATGTTTCCCTGAAGCCAACAGCTCCGACTCGGGAGAAGAGACATTCTGCTGCGTCTTGTCTCGCATGTCAGTGGATGAGCAGTACAGATAATCCGTGTAGGTTCGTCCGCTGGAGCTGAGACATTCTCCGGCTCTGTGCTCCTGAAAGGCGTCGGGCTTCAGCCCATAGTGCCTGCTGTTTCCCGGATAGCCGTGGAAAGGCACGGCACCGGATATCGGCTCCAGCCATGACCGCATATACCTCGAGTCTGTGCCTAAGTGAGGTTGGTGACTGTATGGATGGTAAACCACTGATGACTGCGAGTGTACGGGGGCCCACGAGGTGGAGAAGACGGGTGGCTTTGGTGCGAAGCTGCAGGAAGGATAGTCAGCACACTCCGGTACTAGGGACGTCGGACGAGGGCCGGCTGGGTGCGCACCGGGCGCCGAAAACCGAGTGGCAGCAAGGACATCCTCATTCTCATGGTTGATCAAGGAGTCCACATAATAATTACTTATGGGACCCGTGGTCGACATGTCGAAGCTTCCCCGACTCTTTTACATGCATCCGATTATTATATGGAGTGTATGTGTACTTTTTTATCTAGCCATAGAACAATCAAGGCAGGTAATTATTTCTCAACGCTTCCACGGCTGCTATTGGCTGCCTCACCGACACGTGATTATATTTACCCCCACAAAAATTGTACAGTGGATCAATGCGCCACATATCCTGGGATACCAAAGCGACATAAATCGGATTAAAGAATGTGCTCCTTTGCTCTTTTCTTGGACGTTTTAGAGGTAAATTCAACATCTGCGCTTCTTTATGAAAAATCGTGCCTTTGTGGACTTCAACGGAGGATCGCTGTGAAGGCGCAGCACAGACCTGCGCACATTAGGTCTAAAACCGAGCAAGGCACTATTTGATGGTGTAATCAATCTCTGTCTGGCAAAATCTACCCGAGCCCCACGTTATAGCAATGGATAGTATTACAGCATCAAAGTGTTTACTGAATACTTGTCGCGTTTTATCTTTATCAAACCGCACATTTGATCAAGTGAGGGTTTTATAAGTTTGTGTGGAATGCTGTTTATTTCTTTATAGAGGGAGAAGCCTTAACAGTGGGCTACATATAGACCTGATAGGCGGCCTGAAATACGGCATGCAGCATGCACCAACAATAAAGTTTGCACTGTTTTAACGAGGGAATAACAGACCAAACATTTCCTAAATGGGATTTGCGAAGATAGGAGAGGAGGGGATTCAGATTCTTGACAAGCAGCCCACTACAGCGGGCTATATTCGGCTAGTGGTCGTTCATGTTTTTATGCCCATCAATAAATTTTAACGAGGACCATTTGATTGTTCATAAACGTGTCGTTAATAAGACTGCATCCGAGTTCCTCGCTTTACATAAAACCACCACGACTGTACGCATGTGAAACAATTCATATCAAACGGAAAGGCCGAAGACAGGAAAAGAGGAGAGTGCTGAGCAGAGGAGGTAAAAAGGTTCATTAAAGGGCTAACTAGATGAAAGCATCACAAGATGGATAATGTTACTGTTGTATCTAATGGCAACGGTTTACTGCGATATCCTCATGCGGCTTGTCATTTAGTAGACTGTGAAACAACCCTGAACTCTGCAGGCTTATACACACACAGCAAATAATGCAATATCATAGTTCTATCCAGTAAGAGACACTGAAGAAGCCGCCATTGTCACAGGGAAGACAACAGGACCAGTCGTGACAAAACAAATATCCTACTTAAAGTTTAATATGCATGCGTAAAATGGATTTGGTAAAGAATAGCAGAACTAATGCACAGTGCACAAAATAGGATAGAAGTTTCCTGTGAGGATGGTCAATCTGAGGACGTGTATGTACATTTTTAACCGCATGAGACGAGTTTATCTTCTAAAGTGAATATACGACGTGCATGTATGCATATAGAAGCCTCGGCTATTTCTTATTTGTGAGTTGCATAATGATTGGTTTGATATTTCATATGCTAGGCTTTTGTTTTATTACATGTTATTTTAAAATGAAGCTATTGTCACAGTGGAAAAAGTAAATTGTGATTTTGTCTTTTCTTCTAGAAATTAAAAATAATACAGAAAGGTGTTTTTTTGTTTGTTTGTTTGTTTTTTTGTTTTTTCAAAGAAATCCATTTCAAGCGTTGCACACAAAGGCACACGTCACTATAGTGAAGTTAAAAAGGACCACACTGTGCTCGATAACTTGCAAAATAAAACATATTGAAATTAGACGCTTTAAAAAAAAACACCCCGTAATTTGTTAAATATCCTAATGGATGAACATATGTTATATTAAATTAAAAAAAAAAAAAAAAAACTGTACGGGGAAAACCTGTGAAATGTAATCTGGCCTTACAGATGCATGGCGTAACTAATTCTCATGTAACAAATTCAACGCTGCTTAAATAAAACTAAAGTTCACACCGAATAATGGACTGAAATTACGCACAACAATTTGCGCGTCATTGCGTAAAACAAACCATATTGCAGGATACTTTATCCGTTTGGACGCACGATGTTTGCCATGGCAGTTGAGTTCAGATTCAACCATGAAATTTAAAAGGCCAGACGCCAGACCTGAACCCGACTAATGCCAAAAGGTGTCCTGGTGCGCGCGGATCAATGCGCAAGACTGAGGACACTGAAACATCTGACCCATGTGGACAGACTGGTGGCAAAGTTCTCCACGTTGAGATACGTTTTAAAGTTGTGTTATTTTCTACAGGTTGAAGGTCTGAGCCTCATTCTACTGGTGCCATTAAACCTGAATTTAAGAAGAGCTCATCGACATTTGGTGTCAATAAGATATGGTTTTAGAATCACGTGATTAACATCATCAGTAAATATGTCTGGACTCAATTAGTGAATGTTTTATATGGGTTTTGTGTTTTGTGTGTGTGTGTATATGTAATATTTGTAGATGTGCCAACGTGTTGTTTGTCTGAGTGTGCATGGTGTGTGTGTGTGTGTGTGTGTGTGTGTGTGTGTGTGCGTGTGTGTGATCTATAAATGTATGTAAATGATTAAGAAATCTCTGCAAGAAATCAATGCAACTATTCAATTCCTTTGTGCTTATGTATTTTATTATGCTATAATAAACTCATCGCCTCACGACACAAGTTTATGTTGTTGGGTTTTGTTTATTCTACAGTTTTTGCTTTTTTCTCATCCTCAGAGCAACAAGAAGTGTTAAGAGATAATGAAGCCCGCATTGCAGAAGAGTAGTTTTACCTGGGTGTGTTTTATGTCCTTTCTCACACCGTCTGCTATAGTAAACAAAACCAAAAGTGGCAGTTTGGAGCTTCCTAAGACAAAATTATATTTCGTTGCATAAAACAAAATACAGCCATCACGACATGACAAGATATAGTAGATAATGGTTTAGTTTGCAGTTTCCATTTATCTGGACTAAAGCCAAATCCAGTCGAGACACTTATGTTTATAAGCCTAAAAGTCACAAACCACAAATTGGACTCTGGGGCTTTATCTGCACCACACCCACTGCACACCCTCCAACATTACATAACATCTGTGCTTTTATTTTAGTACGATCCAAGGATGTGCTGCATTTGTCCATTTCACATGCAAAGGGTTTCATGTTCTCAGTAATTCAGCTCATTAAAAAAATGATGAAACCAATACATGATATTGATACAGTGGCCCCGCCATCCTCCAAATGCACGGCTTCCCTTTTATTTAGTTATAAAAGGAGAAAAAGCATCACACTGCAGTGGTTATCCAACAGGACGCAATGGGTTATAGGCTGAGGCTAGTGTGTTCACACATGCAGATGGGATGGACAGTGCTGGTTTTGTTTTATATACCCTATTGGCTATTTATACACAACCTTCCGTGTGTGTGTGTGTCTGTTTTACCAGAATGACAAAGGAGAAAAGCTTATATTGAGTTACACATTGGGTATTTTTAAGTAGCCTATGTGGTACTGGAGCCTGATGTTAAATGCAAAAGATTCTATCAAAAATAATTGTTAAAGAATATACGACTTCTATATAATAGCTTGTGCGTAATAGTGATCTATCTTAATGCAGGGCTTGGGGTAAAAATGCATGAAAATAAAATAATATCAAGCAAATAAATCAATTAAAAGTTAATTTTCGGATGCGTAATAGCAGCACACGTCTGCAAATGGTACTGGCAGGTGGCAGAAAATCCACATTTATATCCTTTTGTCCCAGAGCGCATAGAAGGATTGTTCTGCATACTTACATTATCGGCTTTCAGACATTACCTAAAGGCTCCCTGTTCATTTAGACGAAAACAAACATGATTTAGTACAGATTGTCAAGTGGACTTTGATTGCTTTTATTTGCATCAGCAACGCCATCCTGCGTCGCTGCTGCGTGGATGAATACAAAGATTTAAGTTGCTGCAACATTTTTAATAGATATATACTGTCACGTTTGCTGACTGCTCTGTTCTGTCAGTACATTGTCTGTTCTGTTCATAATGGTCATATAAAATATCATTTTATCCAGGAAAGACCCAACAGATGCAACAAATAAAGAGTATTTTGGACCTGCAGGCCCGTCTCCGTGCACACTCACACACAGACGCACATTGCGCACAGTTTAATTCTAAGCTAAAGAGGCGTAGTTCATCTACAGACAACATTTGGTCCACATCTTATCCGTGCTTAAAACCTTCATATGTCAGCAAAACAGTTATTCATATAACCCCGCATGTGCAGAACAGAAATCCATGCAGTACAATACCAGGAGTCACTGGGATCAATAGAAAGGCCACACAATAATTCGTAAGGCAGTAACTGTATTGTAGAGGTTATTTATCCAGGACATCCTCATATCAGTCATGTATCACCATTTCAGAGACTTAAACATTTCTATTTCTAAAAACCACAAAAAAAGAAAGACAAAGAAACAGCGAGGAAAGCTTAAGTCCGTGTTTGACGTCATACCTTAATGAAGATCATTATATTATCATAAGAGGGTAATGTAGCCTATTTGTATTTAGCTCTGGACAAGCATCGTGATTAAAAAAAAATCTAAATAAATAAAATAATTGGTCTCCGTGAGAAAGTAATTGGTTTCCCGAGACTGAGAAAAACATCTCTGTAATGCAGTTTAGATGATGCCAAATCATGCAGCTCGGATGAGAAATAGTGTTTATCTCCAGTCCAAAAAAAATCCCCAAAAATTCAATTTCCAATTTCATTAGAGCTTTTTAAAAAGATTCGCAATAAATAAAAACAATTAAAAAAAAAAAAAAATTACAATCACAGAGGAGTCCCCTTTTGTAATACATTCGAGGAAGTGATCTACTGCAGTGCATCCAAAATCTGCCTTTATGATTCATAAAGTTAAAACGTCATAAGAGAAAGCCTGTAGCATTTTTGCTCATGTCTGATCCTGCATGTAGCTGTGACACATTTTGAGCTGTGCTGAGGAAGTGGGTGTCTAAAGGCTTCAGTTCCTGCGCCACTACAAAGTGAAATAAATTGCTTTATGTGTATATGGTTTTAGGGTGAATCTGTGCAGCTCTCGGGGCTGTTTCCTGCGCTGTAAAGTCTTTGTCAGTGATGCATTCCAAGGGAGACACTCATTCACTCAGCTGAATGAAAGTGACTTTGGATTCCAGACTGTCTCTTCCAGTTGCACTACTGCCAAAGAGAGGGGGTGGGGGGGGCTGAGAAAACAAGGGGAATAGTGACCAGTAAACACTGGACTCCCTTGGAGCATATATGCTAACTGAGCCACAAGAACAGAGGATTCAATAAATAAGTTATTGTTTCTGCCCAATCCTTAACGAAAAGCGAATCTTATTTTACTTAATCACCTTTCTCCACAATTTTCCCTTTAGCGAACCATGATCAGTATCATCAACACTGTTATGAATCATTCGGATTAGTCTTTAACGTAATAAATAAAGTCAGGAATGCGATATAATGGATATAATGGCCTATAATGGGCAATAATGGGGTATAATGTGAGGCTCAGAGCAGAACTATGATATTATCAACTATAATTAGCCCTATGATTTATCCATGTGCACCAGGAAAGTGATTTCATTCACGAAAACTGCTATGCATCATTACATATAATGACACATCCAATCCACTGTATATATATAATTGTATATGTATTGCATTATAAGAAAGGTTTCTTGAAATTAGGGTCAACTTTTACTTTGTGTGAATTCATAGGAGTGAGGACGGATGCATCTTCAGTTCGTCAACGCCGAGGATTAAAACAGGGATATTAAATTCGTCATCGCATTTAAGAAAATCACGCCATAAAAGCAACACTAATGTAAACCCCGAAAGAATACTGAAATAATCCTAAAAATGAATGTTTGCGTGAATTTTCCGGCTAAAAAATGAAAAGGCCGCAAGTACCTAAATGTGACATTTAACCCCAAAACTTGTGCAAATAATTTTACTTCAACAACGAAAGATAATGTCACAATTATTGGCTATATTTGTTGTGTCTGGATATGTGCTAAACTTGATAACATTTCATAACATCGCTCATCAACTTAATAAAAACAAGTTAATGATTATAGATTTGTAAAATATTTTCTTAAAGTCACATAAATATCGGGTGAATTGTTCTAATGTGGGACACTTAAGCTTTACATTAAATATTATTATTGTTGTTGTTATTATTAAACTATGTTGGATTAACATTGTTATATATAACAGAAATCCGAAATACAAAAAATGTCCCACATTAGGAAAATTCACCCTATGTGATGCATATAACCCAGAATACAATGATGCACTAAATAATTACAATCTTAAAAGTTTAATTATTAATTTTATCACGTGCAAACTATTGTGATTTTGCTCATAAATACATAAAACCTTCAGAAAATTTGACTTGATCACATTTTTTGGAGCAAACCATTCCAGACAGCCGTGCATTACCAGTACACAACAGAGTCTGTCTCCATAATATCATTACAAACCCAGATGAATCCATTTCCTGTTATTGACCTGCCTTCATTTGTCAGATAATTGAATGAGTCCAACTATCTGATATCCATCTCTCCATCTATCATCTGTATGTATCAATCTATTCAGGTGACCATAAAGCAGCTGAAGCCACTAAACCCACGCAGAGCCACCGATGACAGATGCAACACAACAGTCTGAAACTTTACCCCATGTTGTTTACAACCTATTCTCCTTCTGAGAGCCTCGGAAGCTTTTACAGCCCACCACAAAATAACAGCAAAGAAAGAAAACGTCTCTGTCCAAGGTATTACAGCTCAGTTCATTTACAATGCCATTTGCGGGGACCTGGGTGACTATAGGGGGTAATTCAGCGGAAATTGTGCCCTTGATGAAGACGAACTGACGTAATCAAGGCAGTTTCTTGTTGCCGAGCCAGGAAGCCAACCCCAACAACATGAAACTACCTAAACCACGCTTCAGCTTCGCGCAAAGGGGTTAAAATCCATGGAAAGGACAGTGCATGCAAAAGCCAAGTGAGGAATAACACTATCCGGCACAAAGAGAAAAAAAAGGCGAGTATACCATCACAATAAAACCCTCATGTCTGCTAGGCAACAAACTACTTCTGCAAACTTAGATAGTGTTGACTCATCCAGACAACTATGCATCTGTGTGTTCTAGTTCTATCATTTGCATTTCTAAACTCCAACACTGTATCCAGCTGTTTCAGATCTTCTCTCTGAAAAAAAAAAAAGAATCCAGTCCCATGCAGCAACAAACCAGAGGCTCCGAGCAAACATATTCAACAAAACAGCATCTTGGATCTCAACAGACACCAACAGCAGCAACCAAGCAACTTCAGATCAACTGTCGACGTGAGCAGGCGTGCACCATGCGTGCCACAAGAGCTGTCAAGCGAGCTCCTCTGACAGATGTGGCATACTTTTCCAAAACAGGAAATCCAAATATTACGTAAAAATCGGGTCCTACCTTCTGTTGCGTGTCCTGCAGACGCCTTCCCGGGTGAGTTTAGTTATCCACGTGTTCGCGGTGATGCTCGTCCTTATTATTGTTCTTGTCGCCGTCCCTTTTATCCACCATCTTTCTTATCTCCTGCACCCACATGAAGCTCCATTATCCTGGGTGGAGGCTGCTGCTCCTTCCAGCCCCAGCGCCTCGGTAGGATCCTGCACATTGCAGTCTGCTGTGTGGATTAGCCCTCCTCCACACACACCTTTAAACGCATCTTTACTGCTGCAGCACATTATATTTGCAGATCATAAAATCCACCCCCAACGCTTTCCAGGGCGAACCTGACATTAGAATTTTATGACCTTGACTTACTGTGGTCACCTGGATAATATTTAAATCAACGTTATGGTCTCTCACTTCTATTAAAACTGCCATGATCTCCTTCTCTCATCCGCAGTGTCTCTCCCTCCCTTTTCATTTCCACCACTGTGCCAGGGGAAGGACAAAGTTGGTAATACCTTTCCGTTTCCCTCTCCTTTTTTTATTGTTTTGGAATCGTTTGCCATGACATCGTCTTGTGCATGCACATAAGATACCGCTGCAACGGACAGCAACAAAGAAGCTGCACAAGTGGCAAAACATTCATTACAGCTCGGCAAACTTAATCTTCTTGCATGCCAAGAGTTATTTATAGAGTGCTTAAGATTTCCTCCCCTTTCATTTGGTTGGCGTTATATTATAATTATCATTGCAGCGTAATAGCACTTCAGTGTTCCTGTTCTGCTGCAAAGGTTCACCTGGAACTAAAGTCTAGTAGTGTGCAGCCTGCAGCGTTTTATAGTTCAGATAGGAAGGCACGCCATATATGAGTGTGTGTGTACGTGTGTAATGTGTCTGCATGAGAATAGAAAATTGATAAATGAATATTGAATGCATTATAAGATGAAACATGCATGTCTGTCTATCTGTGCCTGTCATGTTTATATGTGTAATTGGGAGTGTGTGTATGCGCATGTGTATGCAAATGATGTGTGTGTGTGTGTGTGTGTGTGTGTGTGTGTGTTTGTGTGTGTGCATGTGAGTGTGTGTATGTGTATAGGGGGGGGGGGGGGAATCTCTTCAGGAATAGTTGTAAATTGCACTCTGGTCCCTTTCGCGGCTCTCCCTGCTGAGCTTCTTGAGCTTCATCCGTCTGTTTTGGAACCAGATCTTGACCTGTCTGTCGGTCAGGTTGATACTCCGGCTGATCTCCAGGCGGCGCTCCCGAGACAGATACATGTTGAACAAGAACTCCTTCTCCAGCTCCAGCGTCTGGTGCTTTGTGTAAGGGCACCGCTTCTTTCTTCCGCTTTTGGCTTTTAACCAGTTCCCCGTTGTCTTTTCCGCGGATATGTCATCTATCGATGCAGGATAAAAAAGAAAGAAAAAAAGAAAAGAAACACAACAATCATCAGATGTATCCAAAAAACAAGTAGATATAGATATAATATGGAGCTTTTCAACATCCATCAATATACTGGAAGTAATGCACACGCCCATAGCTCAGATGACCATTAAACAGGATCCCTTCCATCTGGATCTAAATTAATATTTCATGTTGAACAGCTTTACCTGGGTGTGGACTCTCCGACAGTCTCAGCTGAACAAATGAACAAAGACGAGCATCCCACCTTTTGCTACAGCTCCTATTGCTCGCAAATTGCTTTTGTGTGATGAACAACTATAATTAGATCAGATCAAACTACAGGGTGTAAGCACTTCTTTTGTACAGGCCTACGTTGGACCCGTAGACTCCCATAAAATGTTATTACCTTTTTTCTCTTTTTTTCTCTTTTTTTTTCGGAGCTTCACCCTAAAACAAAGGAAGTCTCTGCAGCATAATAACAAAATTAAAAAAGAAAGAAAAAAATATATACACAGAACCAGCAGAGAAACAAGCCGGAAAGGAAGACGAAATCACAGTGCTGCACATTAAGTTAATTTCTTGATTAGTTTGCGGACTCTGGGGAATAACGCCCCGGTTTGTACCCACGAACACACACACACACACACACACACACACACACACACACACACACACACACACACACACACACACACACAAAGCAGGTTACAGTAATAATTACCCTAATGTGAACCCTCTCTGCGTGGCCGGCATTTAATCATTATCAAAACATTTAATTCAGTAATATGGGATTAAGAGAACACACACACTAGCATCTACACACACACACACACACACACACACACACACAAATACATAAACACACTCAAAAGCATCCCATTATTTATCCTATAGAAATAAAAAATTAAAAAATAAAAGGAAGTTGTATCTATTCATGTATGAAGCTATTAGTATTATTAATTCATAAATATCCACAAGATGCTTTTTAATTGGAGAAAAACAGCACAGTTTTATTCTACAATATTATCTATTTGGCAATACTACTAATAATAATAATATTAGGCTAATAATAATAGACTAATAATAATAATAATAGTTGCTGTTTTACTTCAATAAATGTATGTTAATTAGTTTGTCATAACAAGAACAATAAAATGGAAATACACGCAGAATTTCCACGCTGCATTAACGAATCTTAAACACACGTTCACACTTTTAAATAACAATGTTATAAAACATCAACTTAATTGACCCAAATTATCCTTGCAGTGGTGCATAAAAGTGCAAATGAATTGAGGACAAATGTTTCTCAAATGTAACATTGAGAAATATTCCCTGAGGTTCTTAATAAGCCAGGGCACTATGACAAAATGTTTTCAAGTGTGGAGTAAAGCCGTAGAATTTTATGTTGGAGCGGAATTTTGAGGCGTAAAATAGTGCTGTTAAAAACAGTTACGTCTCTCAATGTAAATGAGCCATGTAAGAGAGAGAGAGAGAAACAGAAAGTAAGATAGATGTATGAGAAGTGTGTGTATGGGAAAGAGAGAGAGAGAGAGAGTGTGTGTGTGTGTGTGTGTGTGTGTGTGTGTGTGTGTGTGTGTGTGTGTAAATGCGCATGTGTGCATGAGAGAAAGCGCGAGAGAGGGAGGGCGCGCGTGTTTATTTCAATGATAACTGCCCATCTCACATTCTCACATTAATAGAAAGGTGTTAAATGCCAGGGGCACCATAACCCCTGCTAGGCACGGCTGTCAAATGCCAGTACTGCCCATATGACTGCTATCAAACCCAAGCCTGCGTATTATGACCGTCACACAAAACAACCAGCAGTTACAGCACACTGTTAGATTTAAGCAAATATTCCACACGTGTATTCCATACTACAAATTAGCCATGCGTGTGGGTGTGACTGCGGAGACTGTGTTTATATGCATCAGTGTGTAGATGCGTGGGCATGCGTGTGTGAGTGTGTGTGTGTGAAGGGGGGGGGGGGGGGGGGGGTGTTATAGTACCTTTTAATTCCTCGTCCGAGTTATCTGAGCAGCTGTCAGTCTTGGTTTTCTCTTCCTTCCTGCTCTGACTCTCATCCGTCTTTCCGACCTGGTTTATTTTCTCCTGTGTTGCTTTGCACCTTATTGTCGACTCCTCTGCTGATTCAACAGTTGTCGCCAAGTGGGTCAAGGAGAATCCGGAGGGGAACTGCTGATGGTCGTCCTGCTGCGGCCTCTGTCCGTTGTACACCTGGAAACAGCCGCTGGACGAGGAGGCGGTTTGTTCAGGCCTGCAGCTATTGTCCCCCAGCCGGATGTAAGTGGCCGACTCTGTTGTCTGTTTCCCCTTATTGCCACTGTCATTCTGATAAAGGCAACAAAACGCCTCCTCTTTGACGTTGCCTGCTGCTGGAAACGAGCAGGGTTGTAAACACTGGGCAACAGGTTGTTGGTCTCTACTGGTTTTGGAGCCTGGGGTCCATGTGGCCAGCTGTGGTGACAGGTAGGACGCATCCTGGAAGCCGCCGAGTGGCAGACCGCCCGGAGGAACCTCGTCTCTTTTAGACTGTGGAGATGGTCCAACCTTCCCAATGTTTCTCATCACTGAATATCCGTACTCTGCAGCTGTGTGGATGTACATTCCGGGGTTGCTGGAATAACCCTCACCCCTGAAGGAAGATGATCCACCCATTAAGGAATCCATCAGGAAGTTACCGGGCGCTATGTTATTCGGACATGACATTTTTGCATTTGGCAACACAATAATCTTTGGTGTGTTCCACTGATCTGAACTACGGGGTTTCTTCAGGAGAATAAGGACAGTAGGATGCTGACATCTTTTGGAGGGGGGTGCAAAAATATCAGTAACATAATTATGGATGCTGGGAGACGTGTCATGTGATTTTCAGACCAATAGCGGCGTGGAAGTGGCCTTGATGCTCCAGACTGACGTGACGTCACCCGGTCAAGTTGGGAGAAGTGAAAGCTTTTCCGTGGAGCAAGAACGCCACCTAGCGCCCACGCAGCGGTAAGGACAGCTGGGGCCTTAGGAGGGCGAAACAAAGGATGGCTGCTGCAGGAGGGATTTTTAAGACACCTACTACGTGGCTTATGAGACTTTTAATTGTGTTTAAGGTGAGATCTCCAGAGGAACTGAAAGAAAATTACACGAGACAACCGGTGATTGCACCTCCGCCCTGGCACGAGATCTGTGGACAAGACGCCACGGAGGATTTATTGATAAAACTGTGCATTTAGTTGTTTCTGTTTGTTTCCTTCGATTTGCTTTGTTGTTGGCACCGATTTAGCAGGTAAGCAGTGCGCAGGTGATCAAGTAAAACAACAGAAAGAAACTTTAAAGCGATTATGACGTCATAGTAAAAAAAAAAAAAAAAAAGTCTGCACAGTTGGTTTAAACAATCCTGCAGCTGAAATAGTCGCATTTGTATTCTCCCTGATAAATTTAAGTTCATAATAACCGCAATAGACTATGCCTGGACCTGACCTGGATCCGGTATTAAATATTTATCAGTATTTTTTTCATATTACTGCAATCATTCTTTTGAGTTGCACTACGAGAAATCCAAAACACATAAACGCGCCATGTTGACAATAACTGAAGCCTGTTTGGATGTGGAAATGACGAAGCAGTACTTGACCGATGTCTGGTTCTTTTTAATAGGAAACAACATCTATACTTCACTGTGGAATTTGTACGCTAGTGAACGAGGGGCCTATTTATTATAATGTTGTAAAAGGAAATTAAATCCATGCACACTTGGGTCAAAAGTTAGTTTTTTAACTACGGACAAAAAGATCTTACAACCTAATAAATAATTCATTGCATAGTTGAGGTAATTCTTGACACCGTCTTGTGTTATTTTCTGATTGTTCCTTGTTGTTTCACATGTGGTTTTAGTATGTGAAATTAGTTATCTAACAGGCGCTTTACTTTTGTTTTCGTGAACGTTGGTATAAGAGCCAATTTAGTAAGATTATCTAATTCACTTTTGTGTGTTTATCTTCATGGCCCTTTTACATATATATTTTTTTGAAATGTAGGCTATTAATGGAAGAAATAATTAAATCAAATGTAGTTTGTTTTATTAATTTGTTAAGACTTTTTTTTTTAATTTAATGGAAATTATAGCATTAATCATTGTGCGTTAAAGAAATCAAACTCAATCTGACAGCAGTGTAAATACGCTCTAAGCCGCAAATGTGCGTAGATTACATTTCCAGTCTGCGGTGAAATCAGTAAAAACATTTGAAGGGTTTAAACATTTCTTTTTACTATGGGGATACTAACATATTTGTGTCCACGGTCAGATTCAAAGGTAGCCTTCAAGTATCTATGTCAACTTCATGTAAACTGTGAAAGAGGTCGATGTTTTCCCGTTTTTTATTTATTCCTTGTGTCCAGATTAGACGTTTAGTGTATCCGTTTCATCATCGTTACGTTAAAGCTTTTTTTTTCTTATTTTATCATTTGGTTCGTCCTGTAATCACTACGATATGCAAATATCTCTAAAGAATGCACCAAGAAAATACTAAACCAACCACTGCTGCAGCGTCGCACAGTTCAATACTTATACTCGTCTATACAAATCTATAGGATTTACCAAATCTGACACAAATATATGTCACAAATAAAATGTTTGCTTATATATATATATATATATATATATATATATATATATATATATATATATATATATATATATATAAAATTCTTAAAACAATTGATGCATGAATCTTGGGTGCAGTTTTTTAGAGAAAACAAGTGAGTCCAGTTTTCATACTAGTCAAAGGTGAATTTTATTTCATTGTTTTTAGGAATGACATAAATCCATGTGCGCACTGAAATGATTGAACTTAAGAACTGATTCTTGAATAAATCTTGAACTGGATCCACTGCTATTAATACAAAGATGTCCAAATCCCCTTTGAACAGAGCTACTGCAGCCGATGATGGCATGCGTTAAAGCGGTTTAAAATGGACGTTGAAATGTTTAAGCGCAACTATGCGGACGTGCGTAAAGTCTTAGTGCAGCACACGCGTTACGTGCACGCGCCGCCGTCTGTCTGTGTGTGTTTAGTTCAGAATCATTTTCAAAGGCAAGGGCAGATATGTCACGAATGTACTGTATGTGTGTGAACATGTGTGGATGTGGGCACACAGAGGGTGAATATCTGTAATGAGACTGGACCTTTCCTTGACTGTGACACACTGGAAATGAAATAAATGTTCAAAACAAGCGATAAGGGGCGTGTTTGTGGTCCTTGTCCATTCCTGGTGCACTAATGGAACAGATGCGGCCTATCTTAGCTCTGGGCCAGTTCATGTGTGACAAATAAAGTTTTTGTGATGTTCAAAGTTGAGGCTAAATTAAAGGAGACATAATCTAATCAGTGCAGAACATCAGAGACGGTGAATTCCTCTGCAGTCATGTTGTAAACAACAAACTCAGCTTTAAAAGTTTTACCCACATTCTGAAAATTCCACTTTTAAAACAAATAATTAAAGCTAAGACGCTGAAAATATTACATATATTTTGTCATTTGTCTCTGTGTCTTGTTCACACGCACTCTTTTTAATAACTACTGTTAATATATTGCTTAAGTCACACCCACAGCACTGACACACACACAAAAAATTGCTTTATGACACATTCACACCTTGGCTGCAGGCTACTGCCAGCACACTGAAAAAAGTCATGCACATGAACACAAATGATAGCTATGTGGACACATTTCCAAGGAGTACAGAGCTCTGAAGAATGCATAAGGGGTGCTAAGAGCATTTTAATTCCCCGGATGAGGCAGTAACTGCGTATTATTATTTCATAGACCATGCAGTGTGATATTATGCATTGTAACGTAGGAGCTCTGCAAAAAATAAACAAACAAACATAATAGGAAGAGTAAAGCTGTTGTGCCAATTGTTCCACACCTGACATTCTAACAAAAAGTAACTGGTGCCAAAGTTATAGGCTCAGAGAGATGAACAGAAAGACTATTACTGGTACAAATCAATTTGTAATAGATTTTACAGTACTATGATTTTCTTTATTAATTTTACAGCTTTATTAATATACAGAATGGAGCTCATAATTATAGTAGGCTGTAAAAATATCAAAATATATATTAGAATAAACACGATTATGACTGCTAGATAATAACTTCTTTTCTGCATCAGACCAATGGGTGGACAGTAAAAACAGAAGCAGTTTAATAGTGTTATTATCCTTACAGATTCACAAAAACTATCACAAATGGAGAATTCATATTGTCACAAAGTATTCACTGGGCCTGGTGTCTTTTTGTTGCCGTTCACAGTTTATGAGCTACAATTGACTCAGCGTAACATGAACGCAACACAGTTTCTTATTAGTACACTTAGGTTGTTTTTTTTTTTTTACTCTTCTCAAGATGCTAATTGTAAAAGTTGTGGCTCTGTCACAAATTTCCAAGAGGAGCAGTAATTGTAGTTTCCATACAGCATTTGGACTTTTCTGCTATAGGTTGTATTTCTGAGTATTTGGCCCTCGAGCTTCTCACACACTTGCGCATTGCTCGTCAAAGTGTACCCTACTCTGGGCTGCACACACACACACACACACACACACACACACACACACACACACACACACACACACACACACACACACACACACGGAGTTGACCGAGACTACATTTTACCACGGTCTTTACACTTGTCTAAACTAGAGCCTGCATTTTCGCCACTAAATTGTGGTTCAATTGACTGCAAAGCTGGAGGCTGTTATTATACTGCACACAGGTATAGGTGTTGAATGCTGCGGGGCAGGAGCCATGGTAGCGGGTTTCCTTATTGTACTAATCAGGAGCCACTGGGGCGACACAACTAATTTGCTCCTGGCAGCCTCTTTGAAATATACTTCCAGTTGATGTGAGAAGGTTCTGCTTTGTGTCCTCTTTCATGCTGCTGTCCACTCCATGCGCAACCGCAAATTTATGATACCAGAATGTAAGTTCTTCATTAAAAACCAAAGTGGTAGAGTTGGATTAATGCAAACTGACCACAAATACAGACAGACAATACACCAGTGATAGGTCGATTCACTTAAAGATCCAGACGAAATATGAATAAATAAATAAATAGTGTGAGAGCAGAGAGTTGAGGTAAACTGAAGAGGTTTGAGAGTTATTTGGATGCAGAAATAGCAGAGATCCTTTTACAGCGTCGAACTGTTTTACAGCCCAATAGAACAGGATTGGTGCTGAGATGTGAACAGTAGGCTACACTGTAGTATAAACCCATTCAATAGCCTATAACCCGCTGGTTACTATTTGCAGAGGGGGAAAAAATCACAGGCGGGCATTCATTTACCAAAGCAATATAAGAAAATGCGCAATTGCAAATAACCAGCCCTGACTGACTTTATATTCTGATTTAATTTTACAGAAACGGCTAAAAAATATCCTTATTAGTCACAGCGTTTCAGTTATTTTTAAAATACATTTAGCGTGTTTATACATTATTGCATTTATTATTACATTTAGATATATTTTCACATGCATCACATCCTTAGTTATGATTATTATTTTAGAGACAAGAATAAAATAGAAAATATGCAACATTCAGAAATTCTAAGAAAAAAATATATATCAAAAGAGTACATACTGCGATTTACTCTTATGATTTATATATATTTTTGTCCCACAATAAAACAATATTCAGGAATAATATTGCAGCTTTCAATACAAACACACTGCACTAAATGAAAATGTATTATAGTATGTATATTTTCTAGAAAAATAAAGCAGTATTTTTCCAGCAGTATCCCAAACCAGATCGAATACTGTTTGTAATCATTTCTTATAAATTAATGTCATCATATTCATTTAATTTTACACTTTAAAGCCACCAGGTTAGACATCTTCTGTGGTGCTTCGTCTCATCTGGATCGAACATTAGTCTATGTTGCTTCACTGACGCACTCATGCGCATTAGCCACTCTGATACCAGGGCATTTCCAACCGCGTGGACTGTCCCTCTGTCTGTCACACATCACTAAGAGGATGTTTCCACGACTAATAATACTACTCTGATGTCACCGAGGCATCCATCTCAGGAAACGTTTTCAAGATCCCTTTGAGGAAACAAAACAGTGCAGAGGCCAGGAGACTCTTGGCCCCCGTGTGGTTAACGGACAACATTTGCAGGAGCCTCTGCAGCCTCTGTTAGTGACGTTGTCTGTTGGAGAAAACTACAAATCCCCCACGTCACCGTCCCAGGGCCAAGGTTGGTGGGTGTGGCAAGGCGAGGGGCTCCTATAGCCTTGATCTCATCCAATGTGCATCGCCTTTCTTTTGTCAGAACAGCCCCTGTCCTTCCTGATACTACAAGCTGACATATGCACATTTAACCCAATTCACACACACACATATAAATAATATAATAATAAATAATAAAATACGAGCCTGGGGGAGTTAGATTGTTTTAATTAAGACATATCTAACTAAAAATCACAACCTCAAATATCTCTTCAAACCTGTTTTAAAAAAAGGAGCGACATGTTGGTAAAATCCCTCAAAAAGTAAACACATGCCCATTCAACAGCCCGCATTGTAAAACCTCTGTGATCCGCACACCAACCTGGGTAAAATCTAAAGTTAACAATTAAAGGATGGGCTGACACAGACTTTGATACCCAACCGCGCACAAGAAACTCATGTTTGCACTTCCAGAACCACCCAGAACGACAAGCACACTGCGACAACCACACACCAACATGTTTTTTTCTTCTTTAAAGAATACAAATACAGGCCTACAGTTTATACCAACATGTTTTAAAACGTTTCATGCGTGAAAGCGTATACATTTTACAAGGACAATAAAGTGTATTTACTGGGCGTGCTAAAGCTGGCAAAGTTACCTGCTGTAGTTTAATGCGAAGGGTCAAAGTTGGTCTCTGTACACATTCCATTTTCTGTTCCCACTCACTCTCATTGGCCCATTCCGCCGCTGCACACATTTCCGGGCTAAAGGGGCTCCTTGATTCCACTTTATTGCAGCGGGTTAAAGGTGAAGGCCTTGACATTATTGAAGTTCAAAGACTACATTTAATTATAAATTGTAGTTAATGCACACGTGCAATCTTCGTACACATGTTGCGTTCTAGTGTGGAACTTAGCCTACATACGACACACACATGCGCTCCCATAAGGATCACACACACACACACACACTCACACTTGCCAATTAAAATTTCCTTTCCCCTCACTATCTCTTGGTATAACTCCCAACACATGGCCCAATTACTCAACAATTATTTATTCCTAACGGATGTGTTGAAATAACATCGTGTTTGGGGTCAAGTCGAGCAGCCACTTGAAATTATTGACTAATTCCTAGCTGTAAAACTTCAGAAATTCACATGGTCCCGCTTATGGCATATATTTTTGAAGAAATTATTGAAATTATGAGCAGGAGAGGAAACGCGCAGATTTGCCAAGTCTGGCTTTGCAGTTGGTTTTCAGCCTTAACACTGAAGCAGTAGTGGACATGACAGTTGTGTGCGAAGGGGGGATTGGTGTTTTGTTTGGCGTTAGACTACACAGACAGAGTTCATGTCGAAACTTCTTGGCAAGTTCTCCCCCTCGGACATCTAGTCTTGTTTACTATTTACTGCGGAAGTGAACGCCATTCCCCCCGAACAGACGGTGCAATTAAGAGAAAAAAATAGCCATTTAGTGCCTCTGCCTTTATGGCAGTGTCTAGACTACAAGAGTGGCGATTCCATTTAGTGGGCACTAAAAGAGGTTATCATTCCACCCTCTTTCTCTAACATTTCTAAGATATAGGCTCTAACATCATTTAAAACTCTTGCTAATATTCAAACATGATCCGTGAGGGTGAGCCTTAATTTTCCTGCGTTTCACAACCGCCCGCAAATGCACCATAGCAAATGTGTGTATCCTTATAAACCGGCCGTTAACACTAAAGTGTACAAATGTTATAAATGCAGGCCAACAGTTGTAGGTATACACACATTTATGAGAAGCCTAACTACAAGGCTGTGACCCACGTCCACGACCAGGCAAAAGCAACAAACACTGCGCCTGTTCAGAATAAATGCATAATGTTAATGGTGATAATGGTGTCACAAAAAGCACAAAGTCATTGAGTTTTGCCTATACGTTTCTGTTTATTTCATAGGTATTATATTAATGATACACAGGCCGACAAGCTGTTCCCCCTCTCTGGGATCCAAAGCACCAATGATTAAGCAAATAATTTAACGAGGGTTTGCGTGTTTTGTATGGGCAGTGTACTGAAAATCAGCAGCAGGGATAGGGGAAAGGAAATTCAACATACGCCTATTTACAGTCACGAATGCATATTGCATAGGCTGCTCTGTACAGGGGGAAATACTTTCACAGATTGGACGTCACAGTTCTCAATGGCGAAAATGCAATTGTAGATTCCGCTATAAGTTGGACTCTGGTCGGGAAATAATTAGATATTATGCTATATACATAGACCAGAGAGAAGGGTACGAGCTAAAAGTTGTCTGCGCAATAAGGAGTCAAATTGTTTGTTACATTTGATATTTTAACAAATATGTCTATATGAACAATAGAATAAACACAATGAAGAATCGTGATAAATAGATGGACATATTCAAGAACAGCATATAAATGATTATTCTAATCATGTAGGCCTTTCTGAGGACCAGCTAGAAATACACCGCCGCCCGTAGGGCTGTAAGAAAATGGCGATTTCATCCCATGCAGGCCTATGACTCCCACTGTCCACTTAACATTGCACTCTTGGCGATATGGGCACCTTTAGAAAATGGTTATGCCCACGATTACAACTCAATGAGATAAGAGTAGGCCTTAATGTCACTGACCAGGACTGTGACACTTTCTGCTCACAATAGGGGGTTTCCAGAAAAGTACTGGAGGCGATCTCTGCTCAGTTTCTTCTCTTTCATTCTTCTATTCTGAAACCAAATTTTAACCTGACGGTCGGTGAGGTTTAGCATTCGGGATAGTTGAAGCCTTTTCTCTTTGTTGATGTAAACGTTAAAGAAGAATTCCCGCTCCAGCTCTCGAATCTGAAACTTGGAATATGGACACCTCTTCTTCCTTGTGCGAGGAGTGCCTGGAGAAAAATTAAAAATTAGACATAAAATGACAGTGTCACAGAAAATAGTGGTGAGTCATATCAATTATAATATTATAGATAATATTTCCAGGGATAAAAAAAGAAAGAAAAAAGAAAATGAGAGGAGGATTTAGTGCTGTGGCGGTGATGGAATTCCAGATGCTATATAAGAATTCAGTTTTGGTGACATTACTAATGATTACATTTCAGTGAACATTCATTCAGCAAAGTACAGCTGAGGCTATCAGATAAACCAGCCATAAAAAGTGTTAAATATCCGAATCGCTTGGAGTAAATAATATCACCTTACAGCCTCTAAGTACGTGTTTATCTGTTATAAATATACAACAACAAAAGTATTTCACCGCATTATGTGCGTCACATTCCTCTGGAGCTAAACTAACAATTTACACAATCTTTTGGCAGACAGTTGAAATGCACTGCCCATGTTTGCAATGGCCTATGAACACCTCTGTGGCCCTATAACTTCTTATCAAACAGGTGACTGGGGAAATACATTTGTTTTATTGTTTTTTGTCAAAGAGGGACAAACAGCAGCTCCTGTTAGCTTATGTCTGCAGTGTTGACTGGGCTGTGCAATGTGCATGGACCTGTGTGGAGCAATCATTAAAAGCCTTATAACCCTTAAAATAAAGCTAAATATATAAATGCATGCTGGTCAGTCGCGTTAATAGCAACGTAACTCTGTGTGCAATGCATTGCTAGGAGGGTCAAATGCAAAAATAATCCCAAAAATTACCCATGGGGCTTTGGTGAAATGGCATTATTTGCAGATGTGTGCCTCTCATATGGACAAGGCTAAACAGTCGATTCTAAGATTGATTTAGTGTCAGTTGCAATTAGAAGAATCGGTTTTGTTCAATAGATAGATAGATAGATAGATAGATAGATAGATAGATAGATAGATAGAAAGAGTGATAAATAGATAGGGTCGCACTTAACCGGAAAGTGTGTAATACTGTGTGCAGCATGTCTTTTGCGGGCAAACCCTGCGCTAAAAGAAAATTCACAAGACGCCAAAAGCAATGTTCTGCCCAATTGGTTTTTACTCTCGACAGCCCAACGAGAAAATCCCTTAAAATGCCCAACGCAAGTTCATGATCAAAGTTAACATTTGTCACAATAGCTCTCTCTTAAAAATTTCACAGACTCTCACCATAGAGGCGTCTGTGTATAACATCCCCCTTTTTTCAAAGCGCTTTCCCATCGTAAAAATTCTTCTCGTTGCAAGAAAGAGCTTTGTAGGGTTATAATAAAATCCTTTGAATGCTTATAAAACTCCACATAAAATCTGACCGACAAAACACCGGGCTAGTCCCCTTAACCTTCCCCCATTTTACTGCTTCGGTATACCTACTCGAGTGGCTGTTCTTGCTGGCGTTGCCGTCCTTGGTTGTTGCGGAGGAAGAAGTACAAGAGCCCGAATTTGTATGTTCCTCCTCATCTTCTGGGTCTTTTTCCTGCTCCGGGGCTCCGGGTACAGAGGCTGGGGGCTGCTGTTGCTGTTGCTGCTGCTGTTGCTGCTGCTGGGAGTCGCTTTCCAGCTTTCCCCCCTCGCCCTTTTGTAAACAATTGTCTGACTGATTGTCCGTGCTGCTGCAGTATGCGGTCTCAAAAAAGCGGTCGAAACCTTGAGGGAGGACGTTGTTTTTCCCCACGCCGGAATAAAAACCTGTGGAAGGGTGATTGGAGCCCGGATGGGTGTGATGGTGATGGTGGTGGCTGTATACACTCTCGTTCTTCATAAGCATTTCTGTCATGGTGGATTGTGGAAGACAGTCCCTATGCACCAGATCCTCTCCCGAGTAGCACGATGCATAATTGCTTCTGTGGTGCCATTTACTAGCAGGGTCCAAGCCGTATGAAACTTCCCGTACCGGCTGTACTTGAGACAGATTTGTGGAATAAGGGTAGCTGATTTGCCGGGACGGGGCCTGTGGAAGAAACGAAGAGACGGCAGAAAACTCGGGGACGTAGTAGGTGCAGCTGGGGAGGTAGATGTTGGACGCGCAGCCTGTCCTGTCCCCAAACTCGGATGTCCGGTCTTTGCGCGTCTGGGAGCAGAAGTTGCCCAGATTCACCGAGTTAAACATCTTTCTCTCTCTCGTACTCCGTACTATAGATAGATGTTTTGGATACGAGCTGCAGCAGAAGGGAAAAATTTGGGAAGGCGAGATGACGCGCAATCCGTCTAAGTCGCCCCGCAGACACGTGATCGAAAGTAGATATTGTCATATATCAATTTGGAAGAGTTGGATGTGTAGGAGTGGTTGGCTTTAGGTAAGATCTAGGAGGTTCAAACGAATAATTTTCAAACACGACAGGCGCACTACGAAAACCAGTAACAGATTCCTGTTTGCTGGCTTATTACAATTAGAGAGATATGTGTTCTGTGTTTATATTTATGGGCTTGTGGTAGGCTAGGCTAGCTAAAACTGCTACAGCTCCTTAGGCAGGCAGGGCACAAACTGCTGAGTGTACTCACTGACATTCAATTCATAGTATTATGGAGGTTTTCAGGTAAGATTATTATTATTATTATTATTATTATTATTATTATTATTATTATTATTATTATTATTATTATTATTATTGTTATTATTATTATGAGAGTGGGTCAAGAATATCATTGCATTACTTGCTATGTTGCTCCAAATAATATAATAATAATAAAAAAGCATCTTATTCCTTAAATGTTACACACAGCTCAGTGTCTGTATAATACAGGTGAACGCTTTCCTCATTGTGATTATTCCTAAATTTTCCTACAAACCCATCCAAAAGCTACCCCTTGAGCTCAATCATCATTTTACTGTTTAGAAAAATCACAGGAAAGGTCTCGTATTTGTCTCCCCAGGACACTTTCACATTGTGGTCTGTGAAACCGGGGTCTTTTTTTTTTTCATGTGGATTATATTAGTCGTTTTAATTCCCTTTTCATATGAAATCCCGGCTGTGCAGAGCTGCCGCATATATGATGGATAAACAGATGAGGGTGAGCCAAGCTGCTGTGTTGAGTACAACATACTAATTCGTGATCCATTTTATTTTGTTTTTTTCTCTTTGACCAAATGAAAACCTTGCCCATGTTACACTGAATCAGTGGTGGACGACTATAATTATGTTGTAAAATGAAGTTGAACCCACGGTTAGGCAATGCAGAAAACACAGCATGCATGTTGACTGAGCAAGCTCAAGTAATCGGCGCACTCTCATTATTCCCTTTGACTTTGGATCATGACAGAGCCCATGAAGGACAACGACGCTGATTCAAGACTCAAGTTCCCTGGAGTTCCAGCAGGAACACAACCAGTTAAGCCTTGGGGCCTTTGCATCTCCTTCAGTGAGGGGAAAAACCCCATAACGACATAAACACTGAGGGAAAAAAGAACACAATTATTCTCCTTAAACTGCAGGATTCAGCATTCTGCCAGTTTAAGGTGGTGTCTAATTGATAGAAACGCCCGGCATATCACCGCAGTGTGTGGGACAATATTCAGTCATATGTGGACACTGAATGTCTCCTTGGACTCACTTGTCGATCAAAACACATTTTAGGTTTCAGCTTTTTTTTTCTACGTCAGCTGTAAAGCAGAGGGAAAAACTTGTCTTGTAAACTGCTACTTATAGGCCACTCAAACAAGGCCTGTATAAATGCATCCGACGTTTCCCTTTAAAATTAAATAAGTCCCAGTTGATGTTTCAAGATGCTATGATAATTTTATTTTCCACCAGAATGTCGAGATTTATCTGTGGGTGAATGTTAAAGAGAGACACATGTCCTCCGCACTATTTTTTAAATAAATTGCAATAAAATGAATTGTTTGGAGAAAAGATGCGCCTTCGTGTTCTTTCCTGCGTCATTGTAAACTTTTAATTGTACTGTTGAGGGCCGTCTTCAAATCTTTATAGACTAACTGATACTAGCACAAGGTGAAATTAATATGATGGCCCATTGTTTATGATTATAGGCTACTTCCTAAATGTTGCAATAGACTCTTGAATTATTATCCAATATTCCAATAACACTATCCGCTATTACAATCACTTAGGGACACCTGCAGTGTTTAAAATAATGGAAAACAAAGTCAGTGTTTTTTGGTGATTCTCAGCAAGAGGGAAATTAAGGAACACCATGAGACCTGAGCTTTTGGAAAAGGGAGTCCATTGCAGGCGTATTTGTGAAAAAAGGTGGCATTGGCATTAGCCTGTTTACTACCCCTACAGACAAAAGGTTGACTCACATGATGCATCCTGCATCCAAGTACAAAGAAAGCAGACAGCTGTCCAGACACAGCACTTGAATTTGACCACTAAAATCCTCTCTACGTCCACCATAAAACTCCGAATGGCTGTAGTAACGCTAAATCCCTTTGTTCTAAAACCATAAACGTTGAGAATGAGAGGAATTTGGATTTCAGCAACTAGATATTCTGCAGCTAAAAAACACAAATGCGCCGAATTTTCACACCTAAAGTACGAAATCGATTCCACATTTTCTACAATGCAACTTAGGGTGCACTTTTTCTTGAATGATGTAGTCATTAGGATCATTTGTAATGGACTAAATCCCTCAAATCCTGCGACTTTATATTGTACTAGGGCGACACACTTCTGATAAATTAAATGAAATATGAGACGTTGCAACTGTGAATAACAATCGTGCCAAAGTGAATGTTTATTCAGTTTGAAAATCTGTGCTTATTTAGAGAAGCAAAGTTAAAGGGGATTTTTATTTTTTAGGAAATGAACCGCAGCTTCGATAATATTTGTGTAAACAAATTGGCTTGTGGCCTGTATAGACACATGCTCCGCACATGAGCTTAGTATTATGCAGTTGTATAACAATTCTCATAATAATTCACACATTAAAATGTCATTGTCTATTTTACCAGCGTGAAACATGTGGTATAAAGTGTAATTAAAAAGCTAAAACCTAGAGGATATGTAAAACAACAACACAACAAAAATCTGTCAGACTAACTGGCCTATTATAAAGACTTTGAATTGTCACATCTAAATATTAATATGACAACATTTTCTCTTCAGTCATGTGCAGAATAAAAAAAATGTTTAATGGTAATAAATACAATCCATAAACTTATTTTTTAACCGGCAAGACTTGAGTGACTGCATGCATACATGATCCAAAACAATAATGTCAAAGTATTTCCTCATCATAATTATTCCAATAGTATGAACCAGTGAATGCACTATTAAAATCCAAACTTTGGCCCAATGATCAAGACAACTGAAAAACAACAGAGAGCTAGAACGGGTGGAACTAGGGGCGTTTAAAGGAATAGGAAATAGCACTCCTGGATACGTTTTAGTTGCAGTATTTGTCATACGGTGGCAAAATATGACCAGTCAACTTCCATCACTTTGTAATATCCGCCTTCCGAGGCTTTAAACACTAGCTATTCACGCCTTGGTGCGCTTAGACCATCAGTCACAGAAAAAAGGTTTGCCACATGTGTTTATTTCCATGGAGGACTAACAGGCGCTGATATTCCGCTAGCAGTAGGACCCAGCAAAGTTTGATATGCTTGCACCAAATGAGCAGGCAAAGTAAATGCAGAGTATACATGCAAAAGGACAAAAAAATGTGAAAAATATCCGAATTGTAAACCAATCTCTACTTAGGCCTACAGTGTATTAAATTTAAAAAAAAGATACATATTGGAAATAAAAGTTCCAGATATTGCATCTAATGGTCAAAATGTTCAGTCTCTACAGCATATAGTCGAAAGGTGTTGTAAACATTTAACATTCTTCACTTAAATATCACTGTTGGAGCCCAAACTTTACGAGTGCGTCTGAGGAATTTAAGCTATGTATTGCAACCTCGCACCATAATTCCAATGGTTAACCTAAGTGTCCCCCTTATGTTAAGACAAAATCTCAGTTAAAAAAATTAAAATAATAATTAAAAAATTGCCCGATGCTCTGTATCTGATAAATCCGCTCACCAAACTGACCAACGCTTTCAAAAAAAAAAAAAAAAAAAGAAAAAGAAAAAAAAAAAAAAAGACGCGCACACACAATAGACGCAGCGCACCAAGACACTGTCGCACAGTCAGCTGAAGTCAATGCTAAATGTGGGAAGCCCGTGTAATCATATTACTGTCCCCTCATGGCCTAGATAAGTTTAATTGGATGTAAGTCGGGCAGTTAAACTTGGCTGTATGAGCTGTGAACAGTTTCAAGCAACACTAAAGAGCCTTTTTTTTTTTTTACAGAGGTCTCAGTGAATGCACCTAGCGTGAAGCATTTGTGGTGACAACAATAGCTTACAAGATAAGGATGTGTGTTGCTGTTACATTTAGGGCAATCTCCAGAGTGTATTTCTCTTTCAGCCACTGGGACATAAAGCTTTCACAACAATGTGTTAACTTTTTTATTAGAAGTATTAAATGATTTCACATCACAAGAAATCGCCCAGTAGTGACTGAGTTGGCTGGAGCTTCTGTGTGTTATTTAGAAACCTGGTAGTCCATTGCGCAGGGGCACAGTAAACAGACAAGTGTATCTATCTTTGAACAAATCCTAGATATGATAAAAGTAAGCTTTTGTTTGGTATTTTGCTAGAGGGGCTGGAAGTTTCACGGTTAATACCATTCTACAAAAGTCAAAATAAAGAGCATTTTATGTGAAGACAGTACTTGAGGCTATGGCCTGTCACATGATAAGATAAATTTAAAAACACTAAAGGGTCAGATCAAATGCACAATTAATCCTTTTACATATCGGAAAACGATCTTTAAAGTTATGAGGAATAGTATCTCGTATTTGTAAGTAAATAAGTTACTATCATTAATAATAGATTCAAACATGGCGAAATTACGCACAGGATGGCACACATTACGCACGAGATACAGACTATTTTGCAAAAGTTTGTTTTGGAATTTTTTGTTTCACAGATTTTTACACATGGCAGAGTTTCAATATGACGTTGCTGACATTGTAAATAAATCTGAGTATTATCATATTTTGACCACCTGTCTGTGTGTACTAACTAACTATGTGCGACTTTTTTTTGTCGTAGCTTCGACGCAACCGAATAGCTTTCATTTTTATTACATGGATTTTGTCTGTTACATGTTGATGGGCACATATTGTGAAACACAGTGAATGTCGGGTGCATTTAACAAAACAGAATAATTTGCAGGAGACAGCGTTCGCCAGTTATAGTGTGCCATCAATGCGTTACATATGTAAGACTGAATAAAATGTGTTTATCGTTGTAACTCTGGTCAGTGCAGGGTCAGTTTATATTTTAAACATTTATTTCATCTCGGATTAAGCATGCACCGGTTGCTTCTTTTCACTCAAGGTGTCAATATGCATTATTTTTGCTTGTGCTGGCCTTGCCAAAATGGACCAAAATAGAAGCTCTGCGCTTTATGCTACAGCGTCAGATATCTTTAAAATGCCTGCTCAAACACTTAAGCACTAATGTTTGCTTTGCCGTCTGAGCTGCAGATTTTCCTATTCTTCTGAGCCAAACTTTTAAAGAAAAAACGTGGAGAAAGAGCATAAAAACATAAAAAAAAATACTGTTTTTCAATTAGAAAAAAAACCCCGGCTATAACCCAAACTATACTTTATGTGCGCGGGGCCGATACTGGACAAACACGAACAGGTGACACAGAAATTTCCATCTTGTATTAAATTCTAAGAACTTTACACAGACACCGCCCGTCGTAGCTATATGTTGCATACTTGACCTTCAGTGGGTGCGTTAGCCTTGTAGGGCCCTAAAGTCGGCCTGGTAGGGATAGTCAAAACACGAACCATTTAAGGCACTGGACGCAGAATAGAAAAACGGAAAATCAGCAAAAATCAAAACTATCTAACTGACACAAAAATCAGATTAAAAATGAAGAATAATACACGGTGAGTCGATTTCAATGCTCAGAATCACCCGGGGCGCATTCTGTGCGTAATGCCGTGCGCATTCTTGGCATTGTTACAACCTTTACACAATTTCAACATTCATAATGCAAATTAAAAGTAAACATATGATGAGTTAATGGAGAAGCTAGAAAATCTGACAAGAGATTTATAATCGTGGCTTCAATCAATTCTGAAAACCTGAGTTGTTTTCTTATCTGTCTATGAGGGACAACTGGAATACGAGGCTTTTTTTTCCAAGACGGCAATGAAACCTTCACACCTCGTATTAAAGGTTGTTGGAAGTGCTCTGCTATTGAGAAACAAATTTATAAGACGGTACATTTGGAAATATAGAGCCCATACAGAACTCATTTCAAATCATGTCAAAATCAATATACGACCATTCGGAAAGAGGTGAAAAGATATGGATCTCTGATGTTAAGCATTCTACCTATTCCGTTCTCTCTTTCTCTATCACATTAACACTCCCTTTCAAAACACAAACACGCTCCCCCCGCACTCACACACACACATACACACACTCTCACAGGTCCAGCCAGAGACACACACTGCATCTCCCCCCCCCACACACACACACACACACACACACACACACACTTTAACAGAAATAACACTGCTTTCTATTTCTCTAGCCAGCTTCGTACCATAAACGGCAGAGGGGTGGCGGGGGACCTAGACCACATGCCACACAAGTTCTCTGCGAAGGGCACTGTGAAGCTCACTGACCTTTGGGACGCGGAGACAGGCCGCCATAAACAGATTTAGCCAGTCTCAAAGTCAAAAGTGCTCAAGAGCAGTGAAAGACCTATTGTAAAGACCTGCAAAGCCAACTGAGATTTTGTCCTGTTTTACAATCCAAATATCTTTCCGCATGGCGACAGATTTCTCTTGCGTTTTTTCATATGACATCACTGTGCAAATTCTACTAAATCTGAACGGAGACAAAGCAAATAAGCTCCAACTAATATTAGCTGTAATGCAGAGATCACTTTTAGGATTTGGGGAGAAGCGATCGCCTCGGACATATAGTGAACAGCTGGATCCTTAAACACATCCAACCAAATGAAATGTATTTAAATATAAAACACACACATACACACGCAGATACAGTCAAATAAAAGAGAATGGAGGACAAAAAATACGCGTTAAAAACGAAATATTGCACAGGTAAGGCGCATAACACATGTGCAAGAAAGTCTAATTTGAAGTTCAAGTTAAAACGCACAGATATCCGTTTAGCACCAAGCAAAGACCAGGCAGTCTGTCACGGTGTGAAGTCCAACCGGTTCCACTTTAACAAAGGAATCACCTGACTAAGCTAACACCTTGTGCTTAACCGCATCTTTTCATCTTGGCAACAAATGCGAACCACGTTGTGCTTAAGGTTGTGACATGGACAAGAATTTATACTGCAATCTGTTTAACAGATCATAGATCTTGGTTAATATGTGTTTACCTGGCTCTCTGTGCTACGTTGTCAGATTGTTTTGCTCGTTTGAACAAGCTCAGACGCGCATAGAACTAGAGTTGAAGAAATAAACCTGTTTTTTTATAGTTCCTACAAATCTTTGCTGTTTAAACATCAGCAACGCGGTTTCTGGAGCCCTTTTAATATTTTAGGATAATATTTGTGACATGGTTGACCTTGAAGATTATTTACAAATAATGTCTCAGGCACTGTAAAAGAGTCCCGTGCCCCCATGGAGCATTTTTACATCTATTTTTTCTCTCCAAACCACTGAAAAGTCAACACAAAAGCAAGAGACATTTGTGTGTTTGCTTTCATGGCTAACAGCGCGTTTGATGTAATAAAAAGAACGGTATTATTGTAAAAAAGAAAAAAAAAAGACACCTTGGATGCTCAAGTCAGATATACATAATTCAGCATTTTGAGTATTTCACGATCTATGCTAATATTTACACTGCAGCAAATATTTGCTCCACTTGCAGGTTGTGATTCACACCCGACTGTTATCACTACACACAATGCAAATGAAACCATACATACATGAATAATGCCAAATAAAGGTTCGCAAATTACAACATTAGGCTGGTATTTCTCTTATTATATGGAAGAAACCATGTCTTTCAAAACATTTCCACTGAGTCATTTGATATGAATGTACAGATCCAGTTAGTCATGACAAATTTATCTTAAAGAATCCCTAAACGACCCTATATTCACATGCGTAAATGCATGCGCAACGCATTTTCCCCAAGTCTTATAACATCATCTAATGTCAGTGTCTGTATATTGAATATTTCATATATAATCCTAGTATATTTCAGATATTTAAAAGAGTAAATTTCGGAGATTCACAGCATATTATAGTTGTATTATTTTTGATATGTGCACACTGACACACTGTATCGGGGCCTTTCTCTTTCCTGGAGGAACACTGGATAAATATGTGTATACGAACCAAATTCAATGTACTATTCAATGGAGTGTGCATTATTATTTTTAAAGTTTTGGGTAAAATTACCCTGCTTCGGCGTGATCTTTGCATGCAAAAACACAGATCAACCTTCTATCAGTGGAGACAGTATTAGACATAAACATAGTGTAGCACTGCAGTCAGACAGACTGCAGTTTGTCCTCCATATATTCCACATGTGCATCAGTTGGTAATAGTGGGAGGTAACCAAAGTACTGTGGCAACAGAACTCACGTGAATTTTCACTTAGTAAGGTGTTGTAATTGTGAATAAACTAACTCAGGAAGACCATTCCTGAACAGTGTGTCGGCTGCAGGAGCGGCCATTCACAGTTCACTGAAAAGGCAACATCTGATCTCAACACTGAGACAGCATAACAGTTTCCAGTGAACCTACTTCACCTAACTATGACTGAAAGCTGCATGGAGGAGATAAAATAATGCTTGGTAATGCACAGACCTGTATTGCTTTACACTTGCTTGCCAGTAGGGAGAGCTTTGGGATTTCAGATATGACATTGTTATAAAAATCATTCAGTAGTTTTAAAGATGTATGATACTTTGATACTTTATAAAACACGTTTTGATGTGTCATCCAGATAGATATTGGCCCTAATGCAAACCAGAGGATGCACAGTGAAAAACCAGTCCAAAGGCCTTGTCTATATGGAGCACTGGGGTGTAACCCTATTACTGCTTTACAGAGCTATTGCGTGTTTAGCTTCGCCGTTATAGGCTTGTAGCATACCAGTGACATTGATTAGGTCGAACTTCAAGGAAAACCACAAGGGCTGAGAAAAAAGTATTTGTTGAAAAGTGTTGCTGTTGCTGTACACCTTAACACACTATGACATGAAACAGCCGGTGCATCATGGGGCTTGGAATATGCATATGTCGGCCATTTTGCATGCACCTATAGATAACCTCTGTATTGGAGCAGGCGCAATAAAACAAGGCCAACCTGTGTGGGCTCCTTTTGCTTATAGTTCACAGCATGTACAATTATGTGCCAACAAAACACCCACTCAAATGCTTCCAAATGTCCTGTTAATGTTCAGATCTTTATTTAATTATGCTGGACACATGTATTTTTAAAATGTGATACAGGTCACGTCTAATAAAATAATCCCACCCGTAAACTGTCAGAAAATCTGATTTTAAAGCAGAATAATCACAGAAGCCTCCTAATAACAGACTGAGGCAAAACCAATAAATGTTTCAATATTCTGTTTATTGAAGACCTTACGCATATACATTCATATCATTATTACTTTTACAAGACAACGTAGCAATCCTTACAAGCGCAAAGAAGGGAATGCAATGAGGGACGAAATAAAAGAACGATAACAAACAACTACTACACAGAAACAGGGTTTTCATTAAATGTCATGTATGGTAGAATTTCTTATGTACCATATAATACCATTCTTGGCAATATAATATAATAATAGGCCTATATTTTCCAAACCCTTACATCCACAAATAGGCTATATGGAATGCGATATTGTACAAGACGATGAATAACATAAAGCACTATTACATAGCGATAAGGGATCCTCAAATAGGATGCAAACAGTAACATATGTAATTTCATTTTATACACGATTACAAGGTAAGGAAAGGGACAACATTGAGCACATTGCAAGGGGCAAGTAGCCTACATTAAGAAGGCCTACGAGGCCATCCGTCCTTCCATAATAATAATAATAATAATAATAATAATAATAATAATAATAATAATAATACATTCTCTGTAGATCGTTGTGTCAAAAACGTTTGTGTTCGACTTTGATTTGTTCCGAAAAAAAGTATAAAAAGTCACCTACAGAAAAGAGTAGCCCGCAGAACATGACTTATAGCTATTTCACATCAATAACATGCTGCAAATACATTTCACTGCTATAGCTTACTCATTAGACATGACGGATGATGCACTGCATTCGCACCATATTAAGGATGCGAACGCATCAACGTTTCTATATTTTTACATATTTATATATGTTACGAGCACCAGGATTTATAAATGCTCTTTTAGGCCCAAAAGCTTAAACCCCCTCCCCAGATGCAACTGCAGGTTATTCACTTGTTTAACCAAGTCGCCCTAAAAATGTAATTATACTGTTGGATATTTCAGTTACAAATCTTAAGTTTATTTTACTGTAGAATATACTATTTTTTAACTGGCACAATCTGGACGCGGACCTATAATAGCAGCTCAAAACCGTGTTCAAACGGTGATCTCACACAGTTTAAGAAATGCAATCCATGCAGGACACTGTGGTTGTTGTTGTTGAGACAAGTTGGAAGATAATAAAAATAAGAAAATACTTTTAGAAACTTGTTAGCACATGACCAAAGTCATGGAAATTCGTTTTTTCAATGTGCAGCCATAAGGTTATGGATTACGTTGCGGTTTTGTCCTCCCTTTCCAAATGCAGACTCCCAGACTTCCTGCCCGTGACCGTGAACGTGTCCACAATGTGTGGAGTAAAGTATGGGGGGAAAAAAAACACAAAACATCATCAGTCCCTCTAACCCAACAAATGATGGTTGGACATATTAAGCAACAGAGAGAAGATTATTGTTGATCAAATCCTAAAGTTAAATAAATTATTGCGTAAATGCGGCTCCGGCCTGTCTGTCAGCCATCTCTGTATTTATGACCATACTCTTATATTTAGGCTTATTTTCTAGATTAAAACATGTGTTTCTCTCTCCGCTCTCTGCATAAAAAGGAAACAAAGATACTGTGTGTTCATCCCGTGTCATCCCAAACTGCGGTGACACTTAGCTGCGTGTCTTACACTGTGTGGTGGACAGCCTTCTGGACCAGAAGAGATGGATTCTACACAGTAAAACACAGTCTCACAGCTTTTTTTGTGCGACTACAACAAACATGAAGGCTGTTTTTCTTTCATGTACATTATAGTTTTGGATGCCAGATAGTGGCTTGTTTTGGGCTTGTTTAGCCCGCACCTTTAAGAAAAAAATACTTAGAAATTGTTGAAACAATCGCCTGCAATGTAAAAGATGGATAGATGAGTGCATGCACTGAAAGAAGACCTAAGGGAGCGTAGAAGGCTTGGCTTTTACTGCCTATCGATTCACCTTCTGCAGCATCTCTAAAAGTAGGCCAAAGCTTGCTCCCTCAGCATGAGTCTCTTCTTCTTCATCCTGCGGTTCTGGAACCAAATCTTGACTTGTTGGTCGCTGAGATTCAGGCGGTCGGAGAGCTCCCTCCGCCGCTGCCTGGTGATGAACTCATTCAGCATGAATTCACCCTCTAGCTCAGCCAGCTGAAGTTTGGAGTAGGGTTTACGCTTCTTTCTGGTCCGAGTATGCATCGGGTACCACGGGGCACCTAGAGGAGGGGGAGCAGGAGGAGGGGGCATACGACACATTTGTCACCACAGTTGCAAAATCACGGTCACCTCCAAGGTTATGAGAAGAGTGTGTTGGTCTATCCATGTGCACTGGTAGAGTCAAAGTTCATTTCACATTCATTTCATCATTAGACTTACAGGAGAGCATTCCAATTCCACTGACATTATACTGATGATATCACAAACCGTCCTTCCTTCCTTCTTAAGATATTTATTAGACACAACAGGATTATTTTAAAGTTTTGCAGAAGACACCAGATGCTTTGTGTGATTGTGAGTCACAGAATTGACGCAGCTGTGATTTCCTCCAAACACAGCCAAACTGGATTTGTTTTGATCACTGTGACTGCACTGAATACACAAGCCAGTCAGGAATCCACCAGGCTATTATGCAGTGGTGTGTAAATACATGTTTAGTATATTTTATTTTTCAGATTCTCAGTAGAGACCACCGATATACAGCGGTTTGTGTCAAGCAAGTTTTATTGTTGCAGTTAAAGTTGCATTAACGTGATAATTAAGCCGTGCTTGCAAATACCCCTACTTATTTGTGAGTTTCGAAGCATATTAAATGACTCTTGAGTACACAGCGACAGATATTAATTTTGTTTACGAGTCATTAAAAAGAAAACTCTCTCTATTAGACGCAGTCAACCAAAACACCTCACCTCTTTAAATCACAGCGTTAATTTGTGTGTATACTCGATGCAATAGTAAACCAAAAAAAATGCTCTATTCCTGTGCTCGAATTACAGAGCGTCGTTGAATCTGTGGCAGTGCAAAGGCTGCACTGATCTTTTATCTAAAGCTCCATAGGTAATTTGGCTTGGTGTGCTTATCTATAACTGTATACAACCACATGGCGTGTGGAGTATTTTAGGGCAACCCCTAGCGGCGTTTGCACACCACGCAACTGCCTTGCAGCCCAATGTAACCAGCAAGATGTGCATCAAGATAACGAGCTCTGGTGACAATTACATACTGCAGCGGCCACGCTACGTGCAGCCTTGTTACAAATAATATGAAAGAGCGTTCATAACAATCAGATTTAAATAAACACCACCCACCTCCGCCTGCGGCTATGTTGGTTGAATGGCTTCCCGGTGACACCAGGGTCTGTGTATCGCTGGATGAAGGCTTGCTGCCCTCGTTGAGCAGAGAGGAGCTGGAGTCGGACTCCATTGACTGACAGGATGGCGGATCTTGCGTTAGCTGCTCGGTCCCATAATCATATTTGGAAAAGGCGGCAGTGCTGCCAATTCCACTGTGCATCCCGTGGTCAGATGTTAGGGATGATGTGTCTCTCGCCCTATCCTCTCGTTTGAGGCTGCTGCCACCTGAACAGGTCTCCCTGTTTCCGTTGCCGTTGCTATAATAACATTTACCCTCTTCTGGTCTGGTAATTTCACACGACCGATTGAAAGAAGGGTTAATAGACACGGGGCTGCTAAAGTAGGATTGAGAGTATCCATTGCACGGCTCCGAAGGATTCCACGGGAGGGAGCAAACATTGTCCCTTCTCGGGTAGGAAAGAGACGGTAGCCCCGCCAGTTGTCCCCCTGAGGCTCTAAAATTCGGAAAGTAAAATGTGTCTCCAGTGTGGATGTTTACCAAAGGTCCCACAAACCCTGGATTAAGGAGATTATGCTCGCCCATTTCCGCGGGCCCGACCAACAGCTTCTACTTTATTGCAATCTGACATTTAACATAGTTAAACCTGGAGGGGCGCCTGATTGGTCACCCCCAAACCACGTGTCCAGGCTAACTTCTGCTACACATGGAACCACCCACTTGGTCCATCTCAGACAAAACAAAACATTAACTTCTGTATTACAGAGGTTTATATGCTTTTTAAAAATACTATAAACCTTTTATTAAAAATGTTGAATCCTGTTTTTCTTCTCTTGAGTCATGCTGAGCCGAAAGGAGCCCAGGCTGCTTCTCCTTTTACACTCGAGGAACTGTCCATGGCCTCGTTTAATATCTTTATAAGCTGGCAAAAGTTTTTTAAATGCTATTTCTTATGAAAACTATTTTTCTTGAAGGAGAGGGTGCATATGACATCTTGTTTTCTTGCAAATTATGGTTGAATTCAATGTCATATAAAGCTGTGATGTCCCAATTTTACAAGCTTGTTTTAAGAAAAGACTGATGCTCATTGCCGCACTCCACTCATATTTACAGTAACAGGGTCAGCAGGTTGAAGCCACTGGCTCTGTAAAAGAGGACGATATTCTACAAGGTTACTTTAAGAGGGTATATTTCACATAATATTCTCTAGTACACCTCACATGAACAACTTTAACAGATACCTCCAATAAACGTTCGCAGCCAAACTCTGGTGGGATTGTTATACCTCTCACAATTCTTTTATATGAATTTTACAAGATATCAGAGGGCATTTAACTGGTTCAATCAGTTGATAGTCTCTCTGCTTTATATCTCACTAATTAGTTGATTTGTAGATGCACTTCTGAAGACTGAATAAATATGCGAGATGTTAGTTGTAGTCTTTCCTTTGTTTTGTCAAAAAAAAAGAAAAAAAAGAAGGGGGCTTGCGGACAAGAAAAAAAAAAAAAAAACTTTCCACACATGCATAACAGTGCACTCTTTCTGCAGAAAACTTATGATATGCCCATGATTCAGGCATCGTGCCAAGAATTTGTAATACAGTTTTCGGTCATCAAACTGCCCAACCATCATCCACAAATATTCTCGTGTGCATTCGCATTCCTCTCGGGGTTCAGGGACTTCTTGTAAATTAAAAATAAATATAGCGTTAGGTCTGGACATTTATATAATACACAATATTTTTTCAACCCGAATTTGCCTTTCTAATTTCAGAATTTGGCCTGACATCAGCCCGCTGTCGTCTATAAACGCAAAGAAGAATCCTTTTACTCATCCCTAACTCAGCAGCATAGACCTGCTCAGATCTTCACTGTGATGTTAAATTTAGAAAATAAAACTGACTTCATCTCATACAAATAGTTGGACTCCTCAGACGCTCGGAATTGACACGGGAATACCTGGATTAGCACTGTGGCGTCCACAGTCAGTCCACTCAAGTTCACTACGCACAGTGACGGTGCGTTGAACTTGATGTTGAACTCGCATGGCGAATTTAAATAAACGCAAGAAGTAGAAAATATATTCCATAAAATACAATAAACATATTACAGCCTCTAAAGCTGTGGCAGTTTTAAAGTGGGGACTAACAGCCTAGTGCCATTAAATGTGAATACAGGCTATTCTAAGATGTGATGAAAGCTACTTCTCTGATTTAAAAGGTAACCCATCATCTGGCAGAATCAAAAATAACCTAACTGATAAGAGTCCAAATGCTAAAAATAAACACTCATTTATGTCTAAAATACTATCAGCTGATTGAAATGTGCAGGGTGCGGGGTTAACACCTTGCACATGCGTGTTGAATAGTGCTAGTTGCGTGCTGCAAATTTGCCAATGTAGTGTTATGTGAGAACATTAGCATTCATTTAAACATTGGTTTGAGAGCCATTTGCAACTCAGCCGATATTTGATAGCTGCATCCGTCACTTGTGACCACGCAGCCTGTCGAACCCAAAGGCATCAGGCCTCGTTTCAGCCTTAAATAGATAGAAAATATCAAATGTGTAAACTGGAGAAGCACAGGCGGATCCGTTACGGTTTCACGTTGTCCCTCTGACTCTTTGCCTTTCCTATCACTGCACATTCTTGCATCTAGTTAGTCAGTCTCGCAATGCAGCATATCAGTCCAATATAATATCTTGTGGCCTTGGTGTGTCTTGGTATCACGTCACGGCTTTTCCTGTTATGATAACAGTTACCAAAAGCAGAAGCAGCCCTGTGTGATAGTCATGACAAAATAGCCCGGTCGCTTCTCCGGTGGGTCCAGGCTTAAGTCGACCACTTTACCTCGGAGAAAAGAGGCCATGTGTTGCGCCTCCTGTCTCGTCTCTGATCCACTGCTCCCACAGATCCGCATTTCACATGCAAACAACTGCCTGTCTGTTTAGTGCATCTAAAGCTCAGCTATGATGTCAGGTCATAACCGTGAGCTGCAGGCCTTGTGCTCGCGTTCAGCCCAACGAAAATCTGCCATGAAAAACAAGTTAGTAAACTGAGTATACAGCACTGTCAAGGTCACTGTCTAGTACACTGTCTGCTCGATATTGAAATTGCCCTCCTGGAATTCACTGGTCCTGTCCAGACAGGGCAATAGCCTTAACAAAAGGCTTTTCTTCCCATTTTCTCTCTTTGATTCTCTACAGGCAGGTTGCCACAGTTATAGCTTTGTGCAAGCCTTTTAAAGCTTCCTTGAAAGAAAACAAACCACCAAGGGAAGCCCAAAGAACACACAAAAGTGGTAAAGCTTTATTTGATCTGATCTTAATCATTTGTTTACAGTGACAGAAGATAGTGCTGCTTTTTTATATAAATATCACCTTTACAAATGCGCCTGTGAAAAATTATGCATCAAAAATATTAATCAAAGCTTTGAAGTAGCTTCAATGTTTAAGATAATTCACGTGGAAATAATAAAGAGTTGTCTATGTCTATATTTTATCTAAAATATAGCACAATTTTAAACGCAATCTGTATTATTATCGCGTAGAAACACGCAAATACGTGTAAAAAAAGGAAGAAAAAGAAAAGGGGGAAAAAAATCACATTTAAAGTAGCCTAATAATAATAATAATAATAATAATAATAATAATAATAATAATAATTTTCATTGTATTAACATTTTTTTAGTTCAATGACACTGCATATAAAGTATATTTACATTAAGCTACAACGGCGTACTTTCTCAAATAAGTACATAATTGAATCCTCTTAATTTTGCCAATTTAAAATCAATTTGTCAATTTATTTGTTTGTTTTTTTAGTTGTGTGCAGTGTGTGTGCGTGTATGAGCGACTGTTGAAAATTAAAACAAAACCAAACGCAATCTGCTGATTCAATATGGGAACATATTTACCATAAATTAATTCTAAATTTTATAACTTTGCTGAAATCCTCAACCGCATGTTTATAATTGTAAACGCACTGACATAACCACTGCTGTCAAAGTTAACACAAGCGCATATTATCTTCTTATATTCATAAAGACAAGGGCGGATAAGCAAAGGAAAATAATAAAACAGAAAAAGTGTTGAAATCCTGGCTGTTATCGGTGCGACGAATCATTTTCATATGATCGAATGGGATACACCAGCAATAAATTCAGAAAAGTCACAAAATTATCATTGGACTGGATTTTTGTGATATTTAGTCTGAACGATAAACTTATGACAAAACAGACAAAAGAAGAAACATGAGGAGTCACACACATTATATTTGTGTATTTACTGTACCATCTGCTTTAAGCCCCAAACTCCTGTTAAAATACCCGCATAAACAGGATAAGTCATACCAGTTGTTTATTCTCAAATAAAATGCATTAAATTAAGACCAGGGTTAACCCAAAGTCCCGACTGTGCAAAAGGGAAATCCTGTATAGGGATCTAAAATAGTCCCAAATCAGAGTGAGTCACTTCCTGATATTTTCCTCTGGTCACCACCAGAGGTTATCAGCCCCCTGTCTCATGTCTGCAGCTGACACTGGCCTGCACCGCTTTAGAGCCTCCACACAAACAAAACTCATGACACTTTCTCAACATTTCAACTTTTTATGTCAAAAATCTCTGCAATTTAACGTATAAAAGCAACTTTGTGGTCACTTTTCCTTTTATTTTATTTTCCCAGAGTGATGTTTTAGGAGTTTTAGCCTGCGACTTCATTGTTACTGCATTAAAAGTAATCCCGGGAGTGTGTTTAATTATTATGGGTAACAATGTAAGAAAATAAAAAATTTAATTTTCCAAAAATATTGTTTATTTACTTTGTATTTACTGTAGGAGTAAAGGAGAGAAAAATGTTTTTTACATTATTTTAAAAAATTAAAGACTCTGGATAGCCTATACGTATGTATTTGTATTTGACAAAATTAATAGTATTAATGTGAAGTTATATTTCCCTTTAAATACAAAATATAACAGCAAAACATACTTTAATTGCACTTTATCTTAAAACAGGCTACACTTAGCATATCCGTGTCATCTTATTTTATTATAATTTTATTATAATAATTTCTACATGTGGCAAAATGCTTTACAGCGCTGCTTAGCAAACTCTAAAATGACACAATTTCTGCCAAAATAAAAGTAGTAATTATCTTAAGTAACAGGAATTAAATGTAATGTGTATTCAGGACCAGGCATGTTTTCTTTAACTTCTCATATCTGCGCCCTGAAGATGCACAAATAAAACATACGCCTGTCACGGGACATACTCTACATTATTCCTTTACATATACGCACTTTTTGTCCGTTTAATGCAAGGCGTTTACAGTGAACTAAAAAGTCTTAACGCACAGTTCCATTCAGGCCTGCTGGCATAGTAGGAAGAAAATGGCCATACCTTTAATCGTTATATTGTGGGCGACGTCGTATTATCATTTCCTCTCGCTGTGTAGGCACTATGGCTGCTGCTGAGGATTACTGGTGTTAGTGTGAGACGTCAAAAGTCCTACCTGTCCTCCGTGGTCAATAACACACACCTCATGATGAGTGCATGAAACCATTGGTGGTTCCAGAGGCATGGGCCAGAACAACTACTTTTAGGGGACTTCTGCAAAAAGCACAAAAAGAAAAGCGTCCAAATGTTAATGCAAACCTATAAGAGATGGTCAGAAATGCAGGTCAGAGGATATCACTACACTTCCCCTTTTTTATGTATTTATGGCATGCCATTAAGCCTGGCTGTCTAGACAGGGAAATAGCACCTTGTTTGCCTACAAACAAACCGCCGGCATTGGTGTCCAGCCCCCTATTTATTATTCACAATCTGCTGTGATGTCAAGGTCAAAGTGACTGCATAGTCATGGTCAAGGGTAAATGACGAGCCCCACAACTTTCCACAAGGATTGAAAATGCAGGAACCAGACAAACACAAACTTCACCGCCCGAAATCACACCAACAAACTCCAAAGATGTGAAGAAGCGGAGGAAAATGAAAGAGTGTCGCTAATAACGGGCCATGTGAGACTTTAAAACTAAAAGCAAAACCTCCACCAACTGGGACGTCAGCGTCATTTTGTCTAAACCACCACCACATTACGTGTTGTTGTTTTTATTTAGATGCTGTTCAAGGTCATAGAAGTGAGTTTTGTGGAGGCAAAAGCAACTGTGTTTATTTTAATTTATTTGCACTTAAGGGCTCATATGCGTAACTTATTCACACAAAAACTAGATTATGAGACTAGAAATACACTATTAAAGACAAGAAAGTTATGTTCACTTCAACTTTGATGATTCTTTTGAGGTTCTTGCATTAATATACATTTTTTAATTAAATTGGTGTTTCCTCTGAATCAAAAGACTTTAAGGCCTGCATATGTGGAAAAACGGACCGCGCCTGCAAAAGCTTTACATTCAGAATAAGTGAATGTATATAATACGTACATTTAATAAAATACATCTTCCATATTCCATGTTTAATAATGGTGTGTATGCTACACTTTCGCCGCCCGCGTGCGTGCGCACAATCAGAGTAACTGTTATGTTTAGAATGAAAATGCAAAAAAAATGTACGGACTCAAGCACTAATATAAACAAATATATGTTAAAGTTCAATGCACAGCTCATCTGAGCTCATCACGCTTTGCATTTCTCGGTCCATAGCATGACAAATAATCAAATCTTGAATCTAAATCAGAATGCACGCGGAGCTGCAAACCTACACACATTGTTTATTTCAGATGCATATTTACGCACGCAAACTTTTCTCTTTTTAAGGCAGCTTCTTTTTTTAATCCATTCATCAAATATCAAGTAATGCTGATGTAGAAGGAGGAAATATTGCCGAAATAACTGACGGGATTGCACTCAGTCCTTTTGGGGCGCAAAAAATGTTGCCTTTAAATGCATCCACGAGATATAATTAATACATGCAGGTTATGAAAGGCTGAGAACAGCACTGGTGGTACAGCTAGTCCAGGCTGTCCTGACAGCTGATATGCTTTTTGACATGTGAGATAGTTAGAGATGATAGTGCCAACTTAACTTTTGCCAAGTCACATTTCAGGTAATGAAGACACCTTTGGCGTTAACCTGACTGAAAATCCGGAATGAGCTGGAAACCATGATGTTTTGTTTTGTTTTTGTTTTGTTTTTTAAATCATAGGTCTACCTGTTTCTCTCACCCGCTGATGGAGCTTCTCTAAATTAATCCTGTGAAACATCAGATGCGTAAAAATTTCATCTGACATCCATATCCGGTACAGAGATGCGATTATAATTCATTTACTGTGGTATTTTTCTCACAGTTGGCGTGGAAGATGCGGATAATCTAAATATACGTAATTACTATGTCGTTTTCCTGGAAAAAAAACAAACATAAAATACCCAGAAAGTTTTAATCCAACACCTTAAATCTTAAACCCTTCATTCTGCATCCATCCACACTCTGCATATGAAGGAAAACAACCACAATGCAATGGGGTTTTTGCTGTAATTTGAGAAAGGAAATGTTGCAAGTAGGCTGTTTGATTGACTTGAATATGTGAGCATATTCATAATCATCATTTATTTATGAAACACGTTACCAGTACGTAATTCAACACCACAATACAGTTTCACATACTGCACCAAAGTAGAAATTACAGGCTTCGTACAAGGCGTGGGATTAGCTCCAATGCTACAAAGAACAAAATAAAACGATTGTGCATTTATGTGTAATACTCACTGACTTTTAATGGTTTACAATCATTCCAGTTGCATGACAGAATCCTTCACTGATAAAGGAAAACATACAGGTCTTGGGATATTCCAGTTTACAGTTCCGCCATACAAGATAATATGAATTAAATAAAGGCATTGCACTATACAGATTAACAACATAGCAGCCTTTGTTTTACCCCAGGCTTAAGAGAACATATCCCACACATAGGAACATTGTTTTTCTTTTTTTAATCAGAAGAAATATTTAGAAAAAAAAAAAAATCATTGTTCTCCCATAACTCCCTCTGTGAGCTCTTCGTCGAAGGTCTTTAAGTCTTTGAAGTTGTAGGTTTGCCACAATATCTCCTGTTTTTTATGGCGATTATGTTTTTTAGAATGACATCAAACCAATCTGCCCGTTACAAGTCTGACAAACGTATCAGTCCTTTTGAAGATCTGGCTTAAAAAATAAAAAGGAAAAAAAAAAAAAAAAACACGCAATACTTGTCTTTGAAATACAGATATCGTTTTAAATATTATATATTTATATATGTACATTCATATAAAACAAATGTGAAGTGAATTTTCAGTTTTTTCACAGTTCTTAGAGCGTTATTCTCTAAACTGAAAAACGTGGGGCGGTGTAATGGTCGATGAAGATGATGATGGAACTTAAATTAAGAAAAACACTCAGTCAAAAATGTTCTTCAGCCACGATTTTAGATGCAAGAGGTAAATATATGGCATGGCATTTTGGAAGGTATGAGTTGCTCTTTCCAGGAGGTCGCTCATCTTATCAAGTGGTGTGCATGTGATTGGTCTTGGATTTACTGACAAATTTCTTCTCCTTGACCCGCCGGTTTTGAAACCAGATGGTGACTTGACGCTCTGACAGGTTTGTGGCAGCTGAGATGCGCCTTCTTTTGTCTTTGGTTATGAACTTGCTGGCTGCATACTCTTTCTCCAGCTCCTTCAGCTGGATCTTGGTGTAAGGGACGCGCTTTTTACGCCCTCGACGATAACTGCTGACCTCAGGCTGCAGTGGCACAACATCTGGAAAATGAAAAAGAAAATACAAGAAATATGTTAGACTTTAAACACCAACGTTAGTTTGACAAAACCATTAATTATGCATATGCTCTGAAAAAAGAATGTTGCATTTCACTTTAAATAAATATGAATTTTAACTCGTTAAAATGAAGTGTAATTATAAAGAAGTTCGACCTCTGTAGTGTGTGTGTGTGTGTGTGTGTGTGTGTGTGTGTGTGTGTGTGTGTGTGTGTGTGTGTGTGTGTGTTTTACGGTGGGGGTGGGGGGTGGGGGTGAGGAGGCAAGCATCAGATATATTGGTGTAGTCAGGTTCTCAGGTGTTCTGCACCTGACATTAAGGAATGTAATAATCATCATATCGTGTGAGTTTACTGTTGAGCGCAAACTACAAGAATTGTTACGTCCTATTCAGCTTTCTCATTCTACTTTTATTATCCAAATAAAGTTGTTAATCGTGTCTTAGATAAATCTCTGTCAGAAATCTTTAATTGGGCTTCACTTTTGCACTAAAACTGTAAGAATGAACTGTTCGTTAAAAGTGTGTTTATTTTAAACACGGGAAGTGTGAGCAATATGGCGGCCTATGTGTCTGGATACACACTAAATAACTCAGGCTATGAACAAAAATGCACCACAATCCGCCCCTTAAATTAGATAAGAACAGAAAAGTGTATTTGACTATTGCGCTATAACTACCATAAATATAAATACATTAAAATTTATAACAAAAACGCATAGTAATTTATCTGAGATGACACGTCGTTAATTCCAACAATATTGATTCTAAATGTTTGAACTCAACCAAAAACATTTTGACACTAGCTATATATACATAAATATTTACAATATATAAACATACATATATAATATATGTATGTTCAGGAGAACAAAGTGCTGCGATTCCACCCTATGGCCAGACTGACGCTGAGTTTAAGACAACCAATGAAAAACATGACAGGACAAGTATGGTAATACCTTGAGAAATAGTGGCAAGCTGTGAGACATGAAGCTTTTTACCCGCGTGTAATTTTACAATCTGGGGATGTTGAAATTTCTTCATAGCTGATGTAGGTATGTGGGATTATACAGATGTTCATTTAGGACAGTGGATCCCAAAATAACACTTGTATGCTCACACAACTTCGCTGATACATTAATATCCTCCTGTGAGTGTGTTTTAGAGACTATGTGAAAACTGGCAGATGATTGGTAGATTATTTCCTGACAAAATAGTATTAGTGCAGTGTAGTTTGCATGTGTGTGAACTCAGTCATTGAATGTAGTGAGACACACATACGCGCGCGCAGGGACAGCGTGTGCCTGTGTTTTTGTGCCTGTGTGTGCGCGTGCTTGTTTACGTGCCCGTGCTTGCGTGGCTTGATCGTGTGTATTTTCAGTAAAAGGGGGGCGAGTGTGAAGTTCAGTGGAGGTCGGAGAGCATCCTTATCTGAAATTAAAATACCTACAGATTTCACCAAGATAATAAACCCTCGTGGCAAACGGAGCAGCCTAGTAAACACTCTGTAAACGACATACTGGTCGGGCCCTTGTGTCTATTATCAGATATCATGCATGTTGCATGATAATAAGAAAAGCAAAAGGCTAAGCTCATTACAGTCACATAATTAAGCAGTGGTTGTGGTGCATTCATGAAACGTGGTACACAAATATCCAATGCAAATTTATCCTGTATGCAAAAAGACTGTGGAGACGTCGCAGGACGCACAGATTTATTGGCACTATTCTAACAACTCTAGGCTAGGCTTATATGCACTAGATTGTCAAACTGGGGGCAAAGGTATACCTGCAGTGGTGTTTCAATATTCTACGACACTGAAAACGAACTACTCATCATATGACTTGAAAGTGGGAAAAAAAATTACACACTGCCAAACCCAAATTCTTACTCTGTATTAACCGTAATTTATTGAAAAACTATAGCAAATTATAAACCTTATAATTATTTTAATGCTACCTTCAAAATAAAGCAGTGTTTGTTAAATTATGGGATACTGTCTACAGTTCATAACGCACATATGACAACACACAAGAGACTGTGACAGTTGTTTGTTTGAGCTGCACATTTAGTGTTTCCCTGCACTTTCTGGTAAGTTGATATTGGCAGTTTAACACAATAAAATTCATGAACTATGCAATAACATCTCAGCAGGGTAAAATATCAGCCTATATTTAAATAGCTATCTTAATGTGATGACACAGGTGCTAAAAGCCAACAAGCCGCTGGACTAACTCATGAATTCCTGTCTGTGGGAAACGCATGAAAATAAAAGTGATCGGTTTCGTACCTGGAAAAGGTGATTTCCACAGATGAGTTGACTGCGTTTGTTCTTTGGAGCAGTACACCTGCCCATCCCAGCCATTGGAGAGAGCCCAGTGCTGGTAACCCTCCATGGGGATCAAGGCGTCGTGCCGCGGCTCAGGATGGGCACTGATACTGGGCACCACAGACACGTCCAGATATCCAGGGACAGCCTGATAAGAGCTGGCGAAACTCGGGTAAAAGGCAAACTCTTTTGCCCTGGTAGACAGTTCTTCCGTGGGCAGCGCTGTGCTGGGCTCGGCATATTTCTCTGCAGGATGATACGAGCAAGGCTTCTGCTGCAAGTTCACGTTGTGCGAATGAGATAATCTACAGCCGTAATATGGGTTTCCAAATGGATAACCGTAGCTCAAAGATGCACTCGATGATGTCTGGGGAGCGGGACACTGTCGGCCGGTGTCTGGAGAGGAAATATCCGAGTAGACGGAGCCCTGGTGGGTCGCTATGGTGCCAGAATGTCGTCCCAGCGCGGGGTGCGACATCAGGTCCCTGCAGTGGGTCGCAGGGCAATTACCGCTCAGTCCCTCCATTGTTTGGCTTTTATTCTGGTTGTTTTCATTCGGGCTTTTTTCATAAACGTACATCAAGGTGTCCGCCCAGCGTGGATGCAGAACCAGCGAAGTCGTCATATCAGGGGCTGCCGATGCTTTTTAAAAGTCGACTACTCCAAGACGGACACCTCATTTCCAACTACATTTTACACCAAGCGCATGCGCACACGAGGCCCTCGTGTGTCCACTTCATTAAGAATCTGGCACGTGATATGCTAACAAGTCCTACGAGATTGGGCTTGTGAGTTGGGGCAGAGCAGCCCTTTAAAGACCCTCTGCCTCACATGTCACAGTTTTTTCCTGCAGAATACCGAGTCATATCATTGGCTTAAATCACCTAAACCCACACCCTTAAAGGGGAGTTTGGATAGCCTACTTTCAAGATTGGGGGAAACGAAAACAACCTGTGAAATTTGGCCGACTTAGAGAGCTGCCAGAGAATATAACAACCAATGGTACATGTCAAAGTTGGTATAAAATAAAATAAAATAAAATAGAAAAAAACACGTATATTTCTAAATCTAAGTTGCAGAATGTGCGTCATGACGCACTGGTGCGCAGGGTGTGCGCCTCAGTGGGTTTACTGCTCGGTTTTGCTCCATCTTAAATTTAGCTTTAGATTATTTAATATCATACTGGACACAAAACTAATACATTCTGAACCCCCTGTCTTCTTCTAAATAAACCTCCATAACGTACCCGAATGTTCACGGATTAAAATAAATGTAGTTGTCGATTTCAAGACTATAAACACGAACCGTCCAATCTTATCTCCTCTGCTGTTTTGAAGGACGCATTTAATGTAAACCCAAATATAACTGCCATAGGGTTATCTATTACGATGCTGAGATGAGATTCTAGGTGTGGAGTGGGCGACTTTTCCCCTCAGTGCGCACTTATCGTTAGGCAGTTACATTTTTTAATCAGATACATTCACTGATTATCCTCATGGAGCCTAAAACGACTATTTACTTTTTGTTGCATGAGGCGTTTTTTTTGTATTTATTATTTATTTAATCTGTAGGATGGAAAGAGGGACAATATGGCATCAGCACAGTGGGTATACCATGTTTGTGTGTGTGTGTGTGTGTGTGTGTGTGTGTGTATATATATATATGTCAGTGTGTGTGTGTCAGTGTGTGTGTGTGTGTGTGTGTGTATGTGTGTGTGTGGAGGGGGGATATTTTAGTATTTGGAAAGTTATGTGTTAAATGAGTGTCAGCAGTTACAACCGCACGCCGAGGTTAACAGCTCTCGCTCAGGTAAGAACTAACCCTGGACAGAATATTAGAGGTTTCATTTGTGGCTCTTATCACTGTAATCTCCTGCAGTGAATGGTAGCTCGAATTATTGATGTACATGTTGTTCCGCATTATGTTTGGGCCCACAAGCTTGTTCGGCGATAACGTGGCAATTAAATTTAACCATTAGAGGAATTCATGTGATGTTTGACTTCCACTTGGCTCCTCATTCATGCCATAGAAGAGGATGTTCACTCTCCCAGACGAAAATATGAACAAGAGGCTGCTTTGAGCTGGAATGTGGTGCAGGCTGCAGCCCTTATCCACTTGGACATCATGGTAGAAATGCGGACGTATTTCCCCCAGGAATTCTTCCTCCACAATTTTACACACATCTTCCTTTAGGAAAAGCAGCAATAACCACCGACTAAATCTAATTCTAAAATCCAAAAAGCTCATTTTCACTCACTTTCTCCTCACACTTAGACACTTTGGGGAAATCCTAATCCTTTTTTTGTTCATTTCTTTCAATTTCTTCTGGGTTAATATTTAAAGCTGGCTGTATTTTTTTAGTCTTAAATGTTACCGATGGGATAGGCCCACAAAGTATCCATTAAATAGGCTTTCTGCAATGCCTATCCCATGAGTCACTCATAAAGCAGGCTACGAGCTGCCTTACGAAGGGTGCCTAGTTTATCAACCTTTTTTTTGCGCTGCTGAGTTGCCTTGGGAATAATCAGGCCACCGTGTGTGTATTTTAAAGTCTAAGGAAGCTAGACCCCTTTCCTTCTTTGGACAGACACTATATAGTTCTTTTGTCTCAAGGAAATTGCAACTACGAAGGGCTCATCCAAACGGCAGCTGCACGGAAGTCCAAGGTCAAGGTAAAAAAACGCAGACAAACAGGGTCGTAATCAGAGTCTAGACAGACAAGAATGAACTTCACACTAGAGTATACATGCAAACTAGCTGTTATTTAGGGACCCTTACTCTAAAATGTTTGCTGTGCAAGTGGAGAAGGGGAGGACTCAAAATCATCCCACTGTGCTTTTACTTAAACCACCAGGAATTTGACAGATTTTGCGCAGCGACTTAAGATGGTTATCTGGAAACACACAAAAGTTCAAACTTCAGCAGAGTTGATCTCCCTTAGAATATACTAACGATCATTTCTTATGATAAAGTTTTCTTTGTTTTAATTAATTGCATCTGATTTAACTGAGTCTAATTTTCACATTTTTTTTCCCAGAATATTTGTAGGTTATAATAATGAAGGATCCACGCATGATCCAACCGTGGACACACAAGAGGAAACGTGTAATTAAAAATCTAAACTTCTTTAAATAAATACTATGACTTGGTGAAGTTATACTTCATGTTGGGATAACCATAAATCACATGTTGAGCGTGATTGTGGTTTTCTTTAAAACTGAGACCGCAAGTTTATTCCTGAATATTCTCATTATTCCTGTTACAGGAAAAAGAAAAAGTACAACTGCATAATAAAGGAAAACATGATATTTAACCACTGAGGAATTTATATTAGAGTGTTTCACTGTTTTGCTTTATATTAAATATTTTAGAGTCGTGGGGGAAAAAATGAATAAATGATCATTTTATAATTAATATTCAGGACTAACAGATTTGCATCATCAAAATGTGGCAACAGAATCTGAAACCACATGGTTGCAAGCGACGTGACTTGGGCCATTTTCTTATACACGCCCTTTTAACTAAACGGAATTCTAAATTGTAGCCCTTGAATTTCTCTTTGACAAACACCAGACTAAATGAGGACGCATATGTTAATTCCTAAAGGATTAAGTTTAGTTTGTTTTCTGAGTTTAAGATGAAGAATAAGTTTTAACAGAATGCATACTATTTTTTATTTATCTGTGATATCATACAAACTATACAATTAAAACGAAGTTAGGCAATAAATAAACATGTTTAAGCATTATTTGGTCTGAAAACTTTCATTTAATTACTAATATATGAAAAAAATCAACATTGAAGCCCTGATGAGGAAACTTGCACCTTGTATTTCTGCGACATACACTGTTTACTTCGTAGCCTAATTGTTCCATCTATGTACATTTGCAAACTCCAAATTAGATAACAGGAACTAAACTTAAATAGTATTGATTAAATAAAGTTTTAAATTCTATTCAGCCACAGTAGTTTAGCGCTCAGGCTAATTATAATAAATACGACTGGGGGGAAAAATGTGGATAATTATCCAGTTCGACTGTCAATATTATAACATTCAGTTTCTACATAAGGATTATTTTCACTTTCAGTTTTGTAAATATTGAAGAGTCTAACCCACGGAACACCTCTGAGTTCGGCACCACAGGATAAAAATGTTTGCGTTAATATGGAAATATAAAAAGTAGCTGAATACACTCTGAGTTTCAGTGGCTGGAATGTGCTTCAAAAGTTGCTATGGTGGATATTTCCTTTTACTCCGCACACATTTCTCACTGAAAAGCGTTTTTCATCATACATATATGCAATATTTATTTATTTAAAACGCTTTTCCTCTTAGCAGAAAAGTGCGCACAATGCATTTTTTCCTCCTCTGCAGCGCAGCTTTTCTTATTCAAGGACTTATTAGAAGCAACTATCAATACCTTGACAACCAGCCATGATGTGTTGTAGTAAATATCTTGACAACCAGACATCATGTCCTCCCAGACAGGCCCCGTCAGACAGAGAGCGCCTGTCTGATGCAGAGGTTTGTGGGGGAGGGGAGAGCATCCTTCCCCAAACAAAATGCTGCCTACCTGCGGCTACTGCGATCTGAGGAGCTGACTGCATATGCACATGACAGAGCCACTGGTCCTATAGCCTCCATGCTGCATCTGTTATTATAATACTGCACTGGGATACATTAGTCTACACTAGAGCTGCAACTTGTGATGCATTCACTGTCGTTTAGCTATATTTCCCAGTCAGAATAGTGTCGCAATGACCAAACAACAGTGAAATTAAGACTAAATGTTGCCTTTTTTTGGCCACTTTGCAATAGAAGATACATCTAAAGCTCCATTATTTGTTGTTGCTGCAGCAAAATAACTTCTTGGCTAAACTTTTCCTGTCTATCCCCTTAAATGCATCACAGATTAAGCAATGGCCAACGAAAAGCAACTTCGAAACATTATCTCACCAGTCTTGAATGTGATGCAAATCCCTGGGTATAAAGTATATGAAGAAGCGATGCAGCGATCCAAGAATGTGTTGACAGCTTGCAGGTAGAGACTGCGCCATGCTGAAAACAGGTTGCGTTTATGTTTACGAGTTTACAGCAAGCTTCAGGCTTTGCTTTAAGATCAAACCATTTGATAATCAACGCAAACCGGTATTTCTACTTAAGAATGGATTTTGTCAACTGAAATGTCTGGACAAAAGTGCTGCACACTTGTGTTTTTTTATCGCCTTCAGTCCTGCATTATTAAATTGAGGATTCAAATGTAGTGCACAGGAGAAGTTAATGAACATGTCAAAGTCAGTGAAATAAAGTTGACGCATTAAGTGTTCGAACTAATGGACAAAATCTGACTGCAGTTGCATACATAAATCTCACAGTAAATCACGTCTGATGTACATTTGGAAGTTGTGCTCCTGGTCTGCATTAAAGGTATTGAAGGTAAACTTATCTGATGCAATGCTGTCATCAGTACTTTTTATCTGCATTCGACTCATTTGGATTGCTAGTATGCGTATATATTAACTTTTTGTGTGTTTGGTGTATATGTGGGTAATGTGTGGGTGTGTGTCTGTATATGTGGGTGAGAGGGAGAGTGAGTGAGAGAGAGGGAGAGAGAAAGGGACTCTGGGATGTGTTGTAGACAGGAGCAGAGTCCACTGCTATGAAAACTTTCCACCAAAACTAAAACAGCATCTCAATCTGGTGTTTTCCCGTTCAGGGTGGTTTTAATTTACGATCAAAAAATGTTCATAATCGTAAAAGCCAAGACCGCTGGACCTCATGCTCAAAACACAGGAAGAAGTAATTTTTTTTTTTTAACTTTTTTTTTTTCCAAGAAAATCCAGATCCGTGGTCTTAAATATAAAAGTATGTCAATGCAGTGTTGGGTTATTATAAGCAGAATAGAACATATTTTAAACTCCTGCCATCGCCTACATGCGTAAAATATTCCCACTTTATAATGAACCTACATGAACGAACACATAATGTATGTTACTTTCCGAAAAACACAATATACTACAACCCTGGTGCTATTAGTAGGAACACACTGTTTCCGGGTAAACTGAAATTAGGTTTAGTATTCGTGAAATGACATACAGTGAATAGAGGACACAAAAGTGTCGAGTTTAGGCCATACAGGAGGAGTGTGTGGTGAGTAAACCTCCTTAGTTTCGCTTTACGCACAAACACCTTCCAACATAAAAGAGTCTTCCTCAGTCTTTACGCAGCGCACCCAGGGCTATGGAAGACACTAACAGAAATAAATTATTTCTATTCATGCTGGCAAATTGTTTATGACAATAAAAAAATAAATAAAATGTGTTTAATGATAATAACCAAAATGGGAGTTATTATTTTTTTAATTCACCACTGATTCCATATATTAAACCTGTAGTTATTTTTTTTGTGGTTGTGGAATAAATCACCTCCACCTCATATTTGACTTTTTTCACTTCACGCCGAGCAGGTAAAAGAGAAGAGGATGGTTTGTTTAACCGCAAAATAAAGCTGACCAGGCGGAGCCATGCCCAGAGGATAGAGGGCAGGTTATCAGAGCCATGGCATCCAGGACTGGCTTCAAAAACACACCGCAGTGCATGTGTACAACCCTTCCCAGTTAGTGCACGATACAGGCGTTGTTTTTAGTATTACAACAGCACGAGTGGTTCGTTATTTCTGCATAAAAACACGGTTATATGATATATAAAATGTAATAACAGTATCAACATATGCGCGAAACCAGTGTAACATTATATATTTTCCAGAGAAGCGTCATCTGCGACTAAATGAGTCAGAAAAACTTGTAACCTTGAACCTCTGCAGAATGTTGTACATAGAAACGACGGCCTACATACCGATGAAAACACGTTGACAAACATCCCACACAGGTACGTATAATCTCTACATTTTAACAACCCACAATTTCAGATTTTTTGGAGATTTTGTTATAACAGTATAATAATATAATAAAAATGATAAATAACACAAAGTTGGAGGTGCGTGTCTCCGTGATTCAATAAACATATAGGCTATAATTCACTAAATGTGGTCAAATACACACATTACTGTTAAACACGGAGAGAAAATGCTTCACCGAGATTTGTTTATTCCGAGTAAGATGATCATGTTTTCCAGTCAAACACAGACACCTCGGATCCAAACCAATCCATTGTGTTTTATCTCCCTAGGTTTTATCCCCAAACGTCAACAAAAGACGACATTCCTTTTCAAACCTGCACAAATTGTTCTCATTTTTCATCTAAAATTAGTCCTGCACTAACTAAAGGTAGATTCCCTTTGTCTTGCAGTCCAGTGGGCAATGTTGAGAAAGCAGACAAAATAAATCAACAGTTGGACAAGTCTTCTCGGAAGTCCAAGTTCAAGTTAAGAGAGGAGGTCGCTCCATCCGTCCAGACGGCAAAACAAAAGACACACACGTTCATCATTAATCATCTCACTGCATCCCTAAAAAAAGAATAAACCCACTACAGTTTCTCAACAATAATCCACATTATATTCACGGGATTAAACATGTCTGCGAGGCTTTTTTTAATTAGCATTTTTATAATTTACGCACAAAAAAAGACACATTTGTGGAACTGATATCCTGATAGGGATAACCTATATTCTAAAAACAGAACACACACTTGAAAAAACGACTTTAAATTTATTTTTAATTGTTTGCAAATAATCAAATAAGGTATTTAGAGAATACTGAGGTTTCTAAATACTAAATAATGATAAGATACTACGCAAAACGGTCTATATTAAATACAATGCGGCACTTTTGGTGGCAAAAAAAAATCTATATATGCATGAAAACAGTATTTTGAAGTTTACATTAAACTAATATTGAGATGCAGTCAGTAATACCATGCTGCCTGCAAAATGTTCCCACTGAGGATGTGTCAAAATGCTGATAAAGAGTTCCGTGCCGTGAAGACAGGGCAGGGATATTTCTGAGCTTAACACGCTCCCTTCGCCTGCTGAGAAAATACTTGCGCAACATTGTCAAAGAACTGTTTTCTGTGCGCAATAAATGGCCTAAATCTATAAACAACTTAAAATCTGAATATTTTTTAATATAGTGGAAGTGTGCTGACTTAAGCAAACTTGCAAAAACACTGCAGCACTGTATCCTTCTCTAACGAACCAAAAGAGTAGACATTGTTTTATAAATGCATGGACTAAAATAAAACACGTTGAGTTTGTTATTAAAATTTCATTGAGTGTAGACTACATGCAAACGCCTCCTTTGCACTGTCGTAATTTCTTAATTTAGGTACCACAGGCCTAGATATGTTTTCCAGTGTATCAAATGGCATGGGGCATGTATGACATACCTTCAACTTAACACAAAACTCATAAAAAGAAATTATATAACCGATGTTGCTTTCCCAAGAATATGTTCAATGTTGGATTGAAAATACTAAACACATCAAGGTGTTTAAAAGGTTTATTCACATATAGGCCACTCCCGTGATGCCCACTTTGCTTTAAGACGACCAAATAAAAAGCCGTGAAATTTACAGGAAACGTTTTTAAGGACAACTACTTCCTCGTCCAGAATGAAGCAGGCCATCAGTGACTGGATGAAAAGTCAACATGAGATTGTTAGTTTGGTGGAAAAAAAAAAAAAAAAAAGACGTCCGCACCTGCCCAGAATATAGTCGGGACAGGTTTGAGGAGTTTCCACGGTGAAATGGAAACCATACAGCCATTCCTGTCAATACGCACAGACTCAAAGGATAATATATCGATCCAAAATGTTTATGAAGACCTGGTGAGAGATGTTAGAGAACTGCTGGGCTGATAGTCGATACAAAAAGGGGGAAAAAATATCTGAAATCGTTAAATAAGCAAGTTAAGCATAGTGAGATGAAACGTGGACACGGATCATTTATAGCCTGTATGTGTTATTTAAGAACTGGAGCGGTTTGGAATATGCTGCACACCACAGCTGAGTCAAAAAATGAGGATTGTTGTTTTTGTTTTGTTTTTTAATTTGGCACTGCAATAGGGCCACAGGACTTTAAATTATAAAAACCGATGATTAACTCTCTCCAAATAAGCCTCAATTCAGTCAGTACGGGTGACTTTACACAGGACAAGTCGAAAACAGCAGTCAGTGTTGTTTGGTCTCTTGGTGAAGGTCATCCTGATAAGATGTCTTTGGTGGTTGAAGTGGGCGATGGATTCTCATGTGCTTTTTCTGCAGACACAGCAGATCTAGAAGACCATTAGTGTGGGCGGTTATTGTAGGCTTACATAATAACTAAAGCATGTTCGTTTATGGTTTCAATGAGCTACAATCAAACATCACTGTTGGAAAACCTCCAGAAAAAGAGGTTTGTGTACTACGTAATCTGTGCGCCATACCCTGAAACTAAACATACACCCACATGCGACCTGAACGCATCATTTATACCTTCTACTTCAGGTGAAACAGACACCTGAGTGGTATATATTTGCTACTCTTCTACTCTATTGATGTATTATTTCCACCAGAGGAATGTGAAATCATAGAGAAAAGTAACCCTGAAGGCCATATGAGCTATTTTTACTGGAATATTGTGTGCCTAAATAGATTTGGAGTATGCAAAGTCATTATTGAGTCCCTAAATGTATAGATTATTTAAAGGATATCTATAAGTAGATAAATAAGATAATACCTAGAATAGTCTGGCATTTCTCTGGTGCATGTCGATTTTTTCTGCATCCACAGACTTTTTTTAATGACAAAACAACCCAGACTTGAGTTAAATTAGACACAGATTGCACCAAAGTGACTGAGGAGACGAAGCAGAACATATTTCTTCTGTAAAAAGCTTTTCATCCTGGTCTTGGTTTGTTTTTGCGCACTGATGCGTAATGGCTCCCAAAATGACTGAGATGAAAAGACGAGAAATAAGAGAGAGTTAATCCACGGTCCAAAGTGAATCCCGGGTTCACTTGTGTCTCCGTTTTGCCCAGGTTATGAAGATCTGGAAAGAAGACGAAGTTCAAGTTCAAAGTCGCCGTGGTCAGACGGAGCTGGGTGCGTGCGTCAGGATAGGACACCCCCTCACCTCTCTCACCTCGCTCGTAAACCAAAACAGTAGCCGTTTGCATAAGAAGGATCCAAACCCGACCCGACTGGAAACAAAAATATAGGCTACACTGAAAATAATCCAATTTAATACATAAACTCATTAAAAAACTGCGATCAATTAATACTCGTAGTAAAGCTCGTATCAAGAACAAACTAAATCTGCCTTGTATTGATTTGCGTTTTTTGTTATATTAAATAAGTAAAACCAGCTATATGGCCTCTTTGACGCCTCTTTTCGATCGGATCTATACATTAAATGCATGTCCTGTTAACAAATTCGATTTTTATTTGTAAACGCTGCTCAAATATGCAGAATGAAACAGGCCAGAAAATGCAGAATCTATAAGAATCTGCGCCTCCTTGATTTAAAAACATTAATTTCGCCTTTTAACCCTCCGCTGTTTTCTACAACGGGCCTACCTTATTTATATGCAAAGATGGCGACTGAATTACTGCTATTTGCGATGTAAATAAATGAATAAATAATCAACCCCAAAATGCTGAATATTTCTCTCCTCGTTTTGCAGCGGGTGCTGATAAAATGCGCGCTTATAAAAACTAATATTACGCAAATAACTCATACAACACAAACCAAATGTGAGAAATTAGGCTGTAGAGCTTTTATTAACATATTCAGGTCTGGAATAGGACGATGAAAAACCACATTCTCATACTTTTCTTCCTACGTGGGATTTTTATGGAGCAGCCAACAAAAACTCCAAACTTTAGAAAATTGTTGCAGTATCACAAAAAAATGCATCGGCGTTTCAGAGGTTTAATTAATTTTCTATTTAATTGCATAATGAACGATTAAAGAGGCTGTAAAATAATCCGCATCGGTAAGATATTAAATGCGTGAGAGGGTTTTACATGTAGTTATATGGCCATAATTTTGAGACTATATACAGAGAACAAATTAAGGTACAACATCAGGACACGTGATGTTTTCTTAGATTACTTTAACATTTCTGGTTAAACATAATCCTACAGGGAGAAACAAAAACTTCATTTATAAAGAAAATGGAATAAATCAGTGTTGGTTTTTCAATCCCTTAAATTATACCGGCATATTAAAAAAAAACCAAACAAACAAACAAACAAACAAACAAACAAACAAACAAAACACAGAGTTTTCATCCAACTCCACTTTGGATCTATATATTATGAAATATTTACCACTAATCTACAAGCACTGGTGTCATCCAGATCAGTTATGTTCATCTGAAAAGCTAAAAGCAATAACTATTTTTTACTTTAGTAGTGTTGAAAATGCAAATGTGGTTATTATCTTCTGCACTCAGTGGAAAAACTGTGAAATGTCTCACCAATGTAGTGGAAGATCAGATATCTAAAATATTAAACACTGCATATTTAGTATTTCCATACAGGGGGAAAAAAAGCTGAAGATGTGAAGAGAGAACAGTAAAGTGTCTACATGTTCTCTAAAGCCTGCTTTCACTGTTGTGGAATCCTGGAATAAACCCAGAGTAGAAATATTCACTCACAACTTGACATAAAGTCAAATTAAACACAAATACATTTATTTTGGCTGTATTTGGGTAAAAAAAAAAAAAAGGGGGAAAGTCGGCTTCGAGAGCCAGCAGACAAGTGATTCAGCGTTTACCCATTAAACCTCGCCATTTTAACTGAAATCAAATGGCGTCCCTAAACATTACACGTTGAATCGACTAAGGAGGCTCAGGCTCTTAAACCCTAGAAATTGATCCGGTGGTCAGTTAAGCTGGAGCCAGATGTGACCTGCAGCCCAATAAATAAGCATCACTTATTAAAATTAATTACAAAGAACAACAATGCAGTATATTCTAGTTCTCAGCTCTGCTTTTGGTAAAAGTGGCATCATAACTCTATTTGAGATGTAAGTTCATATTATAAATATCAGATCTGATTGTATCAGACTTCTCTACATTATATCCTTGTGCTTGCTGCAGTGGCCCAGTCTCTTCTCAGTGTTACCACATAAAATTATAATGTCTTAAGTGTTTCATTAAGTCATAGCTGTCATAAAATGTTGAGACTAAATGCCTGTGGTTGTTTAATATTGCATTATTTTTATTTTTGAGAATCCTATATAATTTTTATCATTGTAGCCAACACATACCAAACAATCAGTTTAGTGAAAATTCTAAATGAGTATTTTTCCTTCATTTTTTACAATCCCTTTTACATTCCCTTCCTAGAAGAAATGCAGTTTTGTGTTGCAAATTTAACGGCTCTTTTTTATTCATGTATCTTCGAAGAACAAGAAAACACTAAAAACTTTTTCCTCATATTAGAGAAGGACCATCCATAAATGAGTCAACAGTGTCTAGTACTGGAAATTATTTATATTATTTGTGAAGTTATTTTTCTGCAGGTGAAAAACAATCAGCATTGGTGGCTACATATTAAATTGTTTATCATGTTACACTTACAGCATGCATTACTAAAATGTAACAACCAGTATGTGATGACTGACTTTATTGGTTTGAAGTTTGGTTAAATAATAAACAGGTCAGTCCATCACAGGTACACTTCACCCTTTAAGAAAGACAACATACGACTCTGAACGGACACAAGCAAAGCACTTTTCGGAGCCGGGCATGGGACACCCCAAGGAGTCCGATTTTGTTTGTGTTTATTTTTGCACACCCAGTCAACAGAGCGAGGAAAATGTCCATTTTTTCCCATACTTGGTGCGGGTATAGTAACCACACAAGTGGAGGCGGATGTCTACCATTTGGAAAAAAGTCAACAGATCTTTCCACATGATTGAGGACATGAAAGAGAAACTTGTAATGGAACATTTTAATGAAAAACCACATATTTTGAGAATGTTTAGTACACTTTTGTCACATGTTTCCAGATTTAAGAGTTTTTGAATATTAAAGCAAAGGCTTCAAAATAAAAAGTCCTTCCACACCGTCTGAACATACCATGTCTCCATTTTGTGTTTCTGAAAAATCATGCGACTACAAATACTTCTTTGCGTCCTTATAGAGAACGATACACACATTAGTATAATTCAGTAGCTGTTCAGTGTGTGCTGCATGTGCCTGTGTTTATGTAGCAAACAGACACTTGCATGCAGTGAAGTGGTGCTTTCTGCCTTGTATTTATTTTCTCATTAGTTTATTTTTTTCCATGCGGTGCACACTGCTGAATTAGCAAGCGTTGCCGTTGCAGATTTGACCTCGCCTCTGCTTTTCAAATGCCTCTCAATAAACTGCACTTCAGTTATTTTGTACATAAATTTCCCCAGACACCGTTAATTCAACATTTTCTACTTTCTAAGTTTACTGCAAATACTGTGGCGTCATGTCATTAATACTGATTAAAATGCTGTTCATATGTCCATGTCTATGTCTATACAATACAAAGTAAACTAGAAAAGCACTCGGAGAGCGCAGACGTCCGCCAAGGCAGATCAGTGTCCCCCCCGGATCACCACCAAAATTTAATCATTTGTTCCTTGTGCCAGTATCAACATTTCCTGAAATTTTCATCCAAATCCGTCCCTAACTTTTTGAATTATCTTGCACACAGACAGACAGACAGACAGACAGACACAAACCAACGCCGGCAAAAACACAACCTCCTTGGTGGAGGTAAAAAACATTCTGCAAAAACTGCAGGAAGGTACATTTTGCTTGACAGTTTCCATAAAGTTTGAGTTCCCTGAGGCTAACTGAGTCAGTCTAGCGGACGATACCGTCCAAGTGGCTTCAGCAGGTTAAGAGTTACCAGACAAATAAAACCTGACTGGTGTTTCGTCACTTCTACTTCTTACTCTTAACTGCTCTGCTTGACATTTCTACTGGATGCAGAAGTTCGAACAAGTTAGCAAAACTGGCTTTTATCCCACTGATGTCAAGGTCGGGTGGTTTTCAGGGACAAGACTTCAATAGTTCAGTTTTATGAAAAAAAAAAAAAAAATACTACAACTGTTGTACTAAAAGTTTAAATGCAGTAAGAAAATGCTATAGAACTGTGGTACTTTTAAATTATTTTTGCAGCTTCACCAAAAGGTGTGGATTAATGTAAAAAAAAAAAAAAAAAAAGTTCTTGTGTTTTAATCTGAAAATTCAAGAATATTTACACTTAATAGGACAAAAAAAGAGCATATTTATACATAAATAGATTACGTATGACTATAAAGCATTATTTTTCAATATCTTAGACAGCAAAGCCCTTACAGTTCAGGAAATAAAGCATTAGAAGAAGCAACGCAAATAGAAAAGAGATGTGACAAATTCAAGGAGAAAAAAAAAAGACAATTAAGTAACATATTGGACTAGCATATGCTACAGGAATAGCTTCAATGCTTCTGAAACACTTATCTTCTTTAAGATATGCCTACATTTGGTGTTTGGGTGATGATGCAAGTGTTGTCTAGCATGTTTATTCACATAATTTCATATCAAACACCTCAGTGACCCTTAATGCTTTGTAGATGGAGTAATGGTCAAACTGGAAAAGACTAGTCCTGGGTTATCTTTAATGTGTCACCCATCTGTATAGGTGTAGATGCTGTATACCTGCAGAGCGCTGATGACAGATACCGTATATGGTGAGAACATATGGCATCCACCTGCCTGCAAGTGACCTGCAGCAGCATCTGAAACACAAAGTAAGCGTTAAAGTTGAAGTATGAGGAATTAACTGTTGATAATGCCGGAAAACATAAAAACACGGTGTGTGATGTAAAAGTAATTAGGTGCACTGCTTTACAGATACGACAAATGCGAATAAGAGGGGCAACCTCGATGACTGGATCACAGCAACTAACAAAATAATACCCACAAAACATTCAACATAGCCTGGCAGATTGCTTGTAAACTTAATGACAAGGTTACCAACACACAAAGTGCTTTACGCCCAAAAAATACCAAAAAGATAACAGAGGCAATCTGCAGCGTTTTAATTAACATAATGGGGACGCTCCTCTCTGATGTTATTTTCACTCGTTGAATACTGCACACTGTACCACCATGAAGCGGTGCATTCATGCACATTTCCACTGTTTTCCCACAGCAGGGGCTTCCCTTATTATGGTTCTGGTGAAGGTTGCTTCCCACAACCAAAAAGGAATGACAGACACAAAAATACAGGCCACTAGAGACAATGCGGTGTTATTACAAATGTCTGCTTGGTGCCAGATTCAGCAGTGTTTCAGCTAAATATGTAGAGTAGGATTTACTGTGATTTTCTTAACAAATGTCTTCTGATCTTTCCAGTTCGTTGTGCAATTAGAGCTGTAATGATGTCCCATGTTACTGTTAATGCAACATGCAAAACCTTTAATATGAAGAATTTCAATGAAAGTTATTTAGTAGGGATGTACTGATGTCACAGTTGAACATCTGTATCAGCCTTGGCAGTGGCCAGTGTTTGCCTTTTGGATTTTAATTATGGTTTTTCATGAGTTTCTATGACTGAATTCAGGCTCATTCAGAAAGCAGCAATGAAGGGTTAAAAGATTTTAAGACCGCTCAGTGGTTTTTATAGAATGAAGATTTCTTTGTTTCACTGGTGCAAAGGGTGGAGAAGTCATAACAACTAAAAGAACACACAAAAGACGTCAGTGTCAACATTAGCCAGAATACAATCAATACAGAATTTCACAATCAGTGTATCCTTCGAAGTCACTGTTTCAGACAATACAGCTTCTTTTACATTTCAATTGGTTGAATTCCATTTGTGTTCAGAGGAACTACACATTGGAAGAGAGAAGAGGTTCAAGAGAGGCTGGTCAGACACTCATGTTTAGAAACATTCAGTGTGAATTGCTGAAATTCAAGACAAGCCAAAACTACCGTTTTCGTTTTCTTTTACTTTCAAATCTAATTTTAAGAGCATTTTCGGTTTAGCAAAGCAAATCAACACTAAGCTACACATGAATCCATGTATGGTTCATTCTTTCATTCAATTTCAAAATAAAATCAGAAAAACCTAATTTTTGGTTTCATTTTTGTTTTTTCGTTTTCTAAACTTGGGTAGAAAAAAATGTATTATCTAATTTTTTTTAACATACCTGTGTGTAATTTTGCTCTGATTGTTTTACATTCAAAACAAAAATATAAACTTACTATTTTAGTTTTATTATTATTGCAACACCGGAAGTGTGAAGTGGTAGTGCGCGGTGAGGAGTTTGATCAAAGTCGTTTAAAGTATCTCTGGTTTTATCTACAATGGCTGCACTTGAGCCTTTTGCAGATTTCATTACGGAGCTGTTTACAAATGGGGCAACCCATGCAGAAATCAGCCATGCTTTATATCACCAGGGAGCAACACAGTGCTCTTTAATGACAGGAAGGAGGTTCTGCTCGCACCACAACCTTAGACATCTAAACCATATTTCCGCCGTGATCTCTTCAATTTATCAGGTATGCACAATAATATGAAGCTACACCTGTAAAGCTTATTACTACACAAATGATGTTTTTGAATTTAGCAGTAAAACAAATCTATGTGTGTTACAGACAGATCCGGCCTATGGATGGAAGTTTATGACAGGATACTTGACATCCATTGGAATACATGCCGGAGAAACAACACCAAACAAAACATTAAAAGCTGTTTTTTCAGTGTTTCTTTCCCACTGTATGACTAAAAAACAGTCTGATGTTTCATTTTACATTTAAGATTTTTTCCGACTTTGTTTAAAAAGGCCAAAAAAAAATAAAATAAAATAAATAAAAAATACAGGCAGAAATGTAGTTTTTCTGATTGTATTTTGAAGCAAATGAATGAACCATACACGACTTCACATGTATTAAAACAGTTGTCTTTAATTCTAATCAAAACATCCTCACTTGAAACCCAAATCAATTTAAATGAATTAAAGCAGCTGAAATTTAATGATAAAATTAGTGAGGAGGAGCAGGCAATTTGTTTTCTAATCCATGCTACACTCCTATTGTAGAATATTAATAGAGTACACCAGATGTTAGTTCAACACAAAGACACATCATAAAGTCCTCTACGTCCAGAATAGCGTAGGTCATCTGCCACTGTCGTCCAGAATAACTTACATGAATGTTACAAAAATAGTTTATATATGTATTTTCAGATCAGCCTCTATCATTCCTTTATTGCTCTTCATATTTCATATCTCTGAGCTGCTAGCATTTGTGCTTTGTGATAATTTTATTAATTTGCGTCAGAGATATAAAGTAAACTTTGCTCTACTTTAGTTACAACATCTGTCCCATAACAATAATCAACCATAAAATCCTGAGAAGATCATTCTGGATGACTCTGCTGTGGGGAAACTAAAAGGCGTTGCAGACACATTTCGGTCGCATCATATATTAGATATAATTCATGTTTAACCCATGCACGTTTACTACCCATGAAGCCACTGTATCTGTTTCTGTGTTAAAAATGAGATTCTGCGGATTCACACTCATGTCTGCTCATAAAAACAATGTCACCATATTATGAATAAAGTAGAATGTTAAAAGAATAATTACAATGTTCAGTTATCCCTCAGTCACCCGCAGTATTTACTAAAGGACTAGTAAACAGTTTAGGACTACACATGTAAACATAGAGCGCCTCCAGGCTGCATGCAGAAACAAAATGCGTCATTTAATAATTTATTTTTACACAGTTCTAATTACATTTAAAGAGATATTCATTTTGTTTTGGATTTGTTTACAGTGTCACATCAACTGTTTGTGATTTTGTTATTATTTTGACTAATTTTACTCATTGAATTGTTGATGACAAAATATTCTTTCATTCTAGTTCTTTTTAAAGTTAATGTTTTTAATTTTAATGTTTAGTGATCTACCTCTAGATATGTGAATATTTTTTCCACTGTTTTGCATGCATTTCAAGAATGTTTGTCATTATGTGCACAATTTTTCTTAGAGGTAGTTCTCAGCTAGATACAATAAAAAGAGAAAATATAATATAAAAACACTCAAGAATATCATGTTCTATCCATAAAGCATGTGGTTTCTTCAACTTTCACTCAGAACGAAAAATAAGCTTTTAAACTGACAACAAAAAATAAATAAATAAAAAATTGACATTTATTGTGATATTTATCAATAAACAGATATAAAAATGTTCACTATGATCATACTTTTGACTGACCAACCTTGAGCCAAAATGACAAATATTTTCTAATTTCATTTGAAAATGTGTTAATTTCACACCTTCCTTTGTTTTATGAATACTAATAAACAGGAAATCTTTATTTCTAAACATTTAGAAATCATTAAATTCATTTTAATGTTGTGCTTTGGGAATTTTCATCTGTCATTTTTTAAAGTAAAAGTAATAAATGAAACCAGACATTAGCTGCAGCTTCATTTGCCTATATACACTGCATAATTTCCAAAGAGATACACAATTACCATAAATCTAGCTCAGTTTTGTCAATTCCTTGCCATTTAATAATAACTACAAGTGTAGCTTCTTATGAGATTGACATATTCATTTCCTTCCCGTCTTAGATACTCTTCTCCATACATTTCCATCTTCTCTTCGAGACATTTTTAATATTCTACGCTGTTGATTGTCATCTACAATAACTCTGAAATTACTAACTCTGATAAGTCTCTCCACAGCACCCACACAAGCTCATTTACACAACTCTGCTGCCTGAAGTGATCACACAGCAAGCATTTTTTGTATCTGATTCAACAGGAAAGGCGAGAGCCCCGCTGTAGAAGTAATACTTTGTAATGGTATTAGGAGGGCTATAAAAGTGTCAAAGCTCTGTAAGCAGGCAATCAGAGAGTGAGGCATGGCTGGTTGCTTCTGCAGGCATCAATCACAAAAGAAGACTAATAAAGACTAACAAAAATGGAAGGGCATTTGTCATTATGTGATAGGCATACTCTGTTGGTATTATTGATGAGTACTGCTTAAAAGTATTTCTCCCATAAATTAGCACACATCTGTGTATTGTGACAATAAATGGAACAAAACAAACAGTGTCAGGCACAAGAAATCCCGCCCCTCGCATATATTTCGGCCATTATAAGTAAATGGGAACGTTTTAAAAATTCATAAAAAATGTGAACTCTGACCTACTGTTCCCAAAATGTAATGAGATCCATTCTGGGTCACTGGCGGTGTATAAACTCAATTTGTTATGAATTCAACCAATAGTTTTGCTGCTAGAGACATGTGAAATTTTGCCCATTATAAGTAAATGGGTGGGGTGGGGGGTTTAAAAAAATTCATAATAAATAGAAACTTTGACGTCCTTTTCCCAAAATGCAACGCAATCTATTCTGGGTCACTGGCACTCTATAAACTAAATTTGGTATGAATTCAACCAATAGTTTTGTTGCTAGAGTGTAAACAAACAAAGAACCCGAACCAAAAACAACGGGGTAAATATGGTAAAAATAACAGTTTCATTTGGCTCTTGACTTTTAAATGACACAGCTATCTCATGAATTAACATACATCTAATAGTGGTTCTATTTCATTCTTAACAAGATTCAATTGCTCCAAAAATAATTATTTTATCACAATAAAATGGGTTTTATTCATATTTTTTTTAATGAAGCAATATGTGATCAGTTTATGGGACAAAGGAAAATCACAGATTCAGTTTGATGGAAGTTCTGTCATCTGTGCCTTTACTTACAGAGAATTTGCAAAGGAAGTGTGGGGTGACTTCATTTAGCAGATGATATGGCTAGATTTTTGTCTCCAAAGTTCTCTAGAATATTTTACATATTTCAATCAGGTTTTTGTAAGATGGAGATATAAAAGGTCTATAAGTAAATGGCACCTACTGTATATTCCCTTTTTCCACTGTATCTCACTGAGAATGTTTGTATGCATGTTAATATACACCTACTATTCTGAATTTTAGAGGTGTCATAAAGACGCATTTTTCAGCTAAAATAAATAAGATTAAAATACTGAAATTATTCTGGTTTTATGAGGATTCACGCATCATATTCAGAATATGCGTCTCATTTACAGGTGTTTTTTGCAGTAGGTTGTGATGCATGTGAAACAAAAAAGACTAAGATCCTGTGTGGTAGAGATGGATGCTCCAAAGATAAGTCCACATTTTAGGTCAGAGGGAGAAACACCTCTACTATTAAACATTATGAAAGACGATATCAACAGTACGTGTAAATATCGAAAACACTGACCATTTTAAGACTGCATTTGAGGGAATGAAAGAAGGAGGCTGTGCTCAAACAGTGGAACATCTGCCACCAGTGAAAACCCCTGTTTTTAATTGGGGTATGCATGGCTGCATGTAAACAGGGACATTAGTGGAAGGTTCATTTTCATTAGCCATCAGAATATTTTGTGCATGTAAGCATGGTCAGTGAAAAATAAAATAATGTGGAATGTGCAAACTAATCAATCTTATGTACACTGGATCTTTGACTGAACATTTTGCTGTTAAGTCAAATACAATAATGGTCACTTTTCTTTCCACTATTGCACTACTAGTAACAACCACACTGGACTTAACTGATTACAATGTACAAATTTAAATAAGAAAATAATATAAAATAATTTTAGCTATACTTTCATCTTTTATAACCGGATCAGAAATTATACCTTAAATAAACAAACCCACTATTACTACCAGCCTCTGCACCATTGATTTAAAACTTATATTGTTGAGTGGTACATTTGGGCATCCAGCTTGTGTCATTTGGGTCACAATGTCTCAGAAAGCAGAGGACGGTCATTGGCTTGGTTTGGTTTGGTGTGGGTGGAGCAGCATTTTTCAGCCAAGTGATAAAGAATTCTACACCGGACAATCCAATTTTCTTACTGTCGTTTCCATTGAACTTGAATATTGACAATGTAAACCTTAAAACATGTTAGGTCTGGAAACCTTTTTTAGAGTATGTCATGTTTTACATTAAAATTAGAGTAAACACAGAGGTGAAGGGAGTATTTGGATCCTTTACTTTTAGGTGACAAGGTTGTAAAATGACCTTACACTCTGAAAAGTAGGAGTACAAATGGTTCCTGTCAGTGTTTTACTTTTAGATTTGAGTTTCTTTGGATTCATATCACAGGTACATTCATGTGCATGTTGATTTAGATGTTTAAGCATGTTGAGATGTTTATCACATTTTATGATTACTACATGTTTTTACAGTCGAGGTCATGTAAGAATCACAAATCTATAAGAAAAATCACCGAATAGACTAGAATAACCCATTCTACTCTATTTTCTCACAAAAATGAAAACCCTGCCCATTTGGTGATTGTTTAACAAAAGCTGTCAGCCAGATGTAATGTGTAGTAAAGTAAATATCTGTTTCTGATATGGAAAGGAGAAGTAGTATGAAGATGAATAAAACAGAAACACTCAAGTAAAGTACAAGTACCTCAAAATAGAATTTCAGGGCAGGGTTTTTCTTTCATTGAAAAATAAATAAATAAATAAATAAGACATCCAAGCTATTTTAAAAACAATGTGGAGAAAATGTTGTGTTTAATCATTAATTATGTGACATTACATACGTCAAATTTCCCCACCTGTGTGTCTGAGAGGTCTGGAAAATGTCAGGAAAATGTTGTAAAAGTCTAAAATTTAGTTAAATTGAATGCACAGTTTTTAGTCAAACTATAGCGCGCAAGTCTTCTAGAAGCCTTGGGAGAACGGCGTTGAGTAAAAGTACATGCATTTAACCATTGAAATGAAAAGTAATAAAAGCATTCCTAAACCATAGAGTCTAAAGCCTTTGACTGTTGTGACGTTAAGTACAAATCTAGCATGCACTGTGATGTCTGTCAAAAGCAACTGAACACTACGAGCTGCATGAGTAAGGATTTTGATGAGAACCTCAAATGGACCATCGGGCCATCATAACAGCAGATGAGCAAATAAAAAGCAAACAACACAAGTGCTATTCAGTAGGTGATATCTATCCATCTGCTATTGACTATTATGCAGAAACTAAGATGTGACTGGCTTTCCCCCCACAGGCCGGCTGCAGGAACCACACGCACTGAGCAAGACAGCTATAAATATGCAGTTATTATAAGAGGACTCAATCAAAGTGAAATATATAAATCACAAAGATTGATCTCCCTGGTGTGATTGGTTTACAGTACAGATTTAAAAAAAAAAAAAAAAAAAAAGACATGAGAGAAGCAGCTACAGATAGATTGATTTTAACTTGACATTTTAGTAGGATGCACTAAATTCAACTTTGACTTTTCTGACTTGAAATATTATTTTGTGTTTTGTACTTGTGCAAAATTCAATCGGGATTTTTTTTTTTTTTTTTTTTTTTTACACAACGCAATAAAAACTAAAATATGTGATTTGTTAATTTCCTTGAACCTTTAACTGACAAAAGTGCAATGAACATTTCAGTGTCGACACAGACAGGTTCAATTGTAGGATGTTCAATAAAAACACAATTACAGAGGTATGTTGTTCTAAAAAAATATGTATAGATGTTTTCAAAACAGAGGAGGAAAATATCCATTTAGAAAAATGTCTGTGTTAGAGTTGATAGGAAATCCATTTTTACAAGGATGGGTTGTGGCTCAACATTTGCCAAATTTCATGACAGAACTATCAATCAGCTCATCAAGCATATTTCTCAACATAAAACTGCAAATAATTTAGGCGTTTCACCATCTACATTACATATCACCATGACAGGATTCAGGGAGTCCAGGGAAATGTCAGTGAGTAAAGGCCAAGGGCGAACACTGCCATTAAATGTGTGTGACCTTTGACCTTCAGGAAGCATTACATTAGAAAATGTCATGATACTACGATGAATATAGATACATGAGCTTAGGAGCACTTTAGAAAAGACAGAAATATAACCAGAAACTGCATCACATGAGAAGGAAACCGGATATAAATTTTGCGCAGACACAGAACGGAGATCTCCTGACCTGAGCTCATCTCGCATGGACTAATAGATAATGGAAAGTGGTGTGGTGGGGTGGGGTGACAAGTCCAAGTTTCAACTGGTTGTCAGAAAAAAAAAAAAAAAAATGATGAAAATGACCAAAGAGACCGTCATTAAAGGTGCAAAAGCATCGGTGATGGTCTGGGGCTGCAACAGTGCCCATGACATGCCTGACCTGTATAAGAGTGAGTCCAATCGACGTATGACAGCTTTTATTTAGATCTTTTTAGAAACATATATACTAATGCCAAGTCAACATGTTCTCCTTGGAGGTCTGTGTCAAAACAATGCGAAGTCTCATTGTGTACGTGTCAACAGATCATGATTCGTAGTCATAGAGTGCTGGTGCTGGACTGTCCTGCCTGCAGTCCACATCTGTCTCCCATTGAGAATGTATGGATATCATTAAGTGGAGAATCAGACAACCACCACCACAGACTATAGAGCAGCTGAAGTCTTGTAAAAAGCAAGAGTGGACCAAAATAACACTTATAGAAGTGCAATAATTAGTATCTTTAGTTCCCAAACAATTAATAGGTGAAACAAAAAAGGAAAGGTGATGAAACACATTGGTAAATAACCTAATTTTTTGACTGATGCAGGGATCACCATCTAAATGTATAATTATCTTGACCATACAGGGTGGGGAAGCAAAATTTACAATATTTTGAGGCAGGGATTGAAAGACAGTGTATGACCAATTAGTTTATTGAAAGTCATGAGAATTTATTTGCCACAAGAAAATTTACATAATAGAAAATGTTTTTATTCTATGTGTCCTCCTTTCTCAATAACTGCCTTCACACACTTCCTGAAACTTGCGCAAGTGTTCCTCAAATATTCGGGTGACAACTTCTCCCATTCTTCTTTAATAGTATCTTCCAGACTTTCTCGTAATAGTTTTGCTCATAGTCATTCTCTTCTTTACATTATAAACAGTCTTTATGGACATTCCAACTATTTTTGAAATCTCCTTTAGTGTGACGAGTGCATTCAGCAAATCACACACTCTTTGACGTTTGCTTTCCTGATTACTCATATAGGCAAAAGTTTCTGAAAAGGTATGGATAATAGTGTTAGGTATGATTATGACATCAGTATATGTTTGGTTTCAAAACAATTGACGTAGTGCCTGCTGAGAAAAAACAACTAAATGTTTATTGTAAATTTTGCTTCCCCACCCTGTATATATATTAAATTGAAATATTTAGATATACTGAAAATCTTTTCTTTGTAGCTCTGTCAGTTGAATAAAGGTCCAAACAAATTAACATATCACACATTTTAGTTTATACGGCACATTAAAACATGTCCTGACTTTTCTGAAAATTGGGTTTGAATGTCTGTGACAACGTGCCGAGCAAGAGGAGTGAGTGCATCGCTGTATGGAAGCCATGCACTACACTGTTCATTTAAGCGCTGGTAACACAAAAGGCTGTAATACTTGTACCTAGAAAAATAACTGTGTTGCATAATGTTTGACTGACACGTATATAGCGTGTGACATAGAATGTGTTTTAGTATGTGTTCCCATTTCAAATTAGGTGTAACCAAAACTATTATACAGAGCTTAGACTCCAGTTTTTGGCTACATTGTGAGTATTTATAGATATTTCATGAGCCATAGCTTTTCACAGTTTTTTCATCACATCGTAACTCAAAAATAAAGGTCGTCTTTACTAGACCTTTTACAATCAATAAACTGTTTTTTTAATCTTGTTTAACAGTCACTTACTGTCAGTTTTTGTATAAAGAACTCGGCCTATAAATTTGGGAATGAATTTTACTCCAATCGCTTGTTTTAACTTTCAGTGGGAGGTTGTGTATTTATTTATGATTGGATTTGGCAAGCGTCCTTCAAGTCATCTAAAACTGCAAATGCTGTGGATCAGAATCACTTTCTGTGGTGCATCACTCCTGAATGCCACTTCTGTATTTCTAGAAAGTTAACCGCTAACAGGCATTTGAAACAAAGTCTTTAATTCCATACATCTAAGCTGTTTTCCCTCAAGTGCTGTGAGTTTTCCATGTCTGCATGAGCACACACCCATGTCTGGAGCCGTAATGCTTCCCTGTGAATAATTGCACAAGCATATGCATATAGTATTGTCATAAAGTCCTTCCAGAAAGGAAAAAAAAAGTATTATTTATAATCTGACCACAAAACACATAGCTTTGTAGCAAAGACAGGTGGAGTATACGGCGGCTGAGTGGACATATTCGGTCATGTGGGTGGAGTTCTAATTGTAGAACAGAAAAGGGTCCATCTTTTAAGTCCATTTCTGAGTAAATGTTGAAAATATGCCTCTGAACAACAGGGCTGCGCCAGGGCCCTTCCTGTCCTCTTGAATGATTTTTCCAAATTAATTACACAGAAATGTTTCCAGTCTCTTTTGACACCTGCAAGGGAACCTCTTGTTCCATTAAAACTGAGACGGATATTACGTAATTACCCTTCATATGTTTCCAGTTACATATGCTGATGTCACTCCTTTTCACTGCTGCTTTCCAACTCTCCATCTCCACCACCACTACTGACCATAACATAACAGCAGCATGGAAGCCATTAGGTAGCTTCTAATTAAATAGCCAGAGAGCTTTTGTCACAATTCACGACTGGCCAAGGACCGACCAACATATATTTGTGCAAAAACTCCAGGATGTCTTAAAGGACTCATTTACCCCCATGGGAACACATATGGATCCCATGAATATATGTATAGAATTTAGAACTACAGCTTAAACTTTTATCCGCAGTTCTGTCATTTACTATGACATTAACTGGCAAGATATTCTCAAGCAAATATTTATCTCTCAGCGTCTGTTCGTGTTTTGTGTGCGTATTGAAGATTTTGCTTGTCTTAATCATTTTTCCTCATGTTGGGCTTTGCTTAGGTACTGACATCTGGGCATTTATAGTGCTGGCAAGTAATGGCTGCTGGCTGTGGTTTAGCATACTTGAAACCATACCTTGGAGGGCTAAGCAGGGGTTTGTTCAAATGGACAAACATCACAGCTTTAAATTGAGCTTAATTTTGACCAGAGCAAAACATACCCCAAGTTTTTCTCGAAAACATTACACTACAAGAATACATTACATTCTACAGTGATAATCTATTCTAACAGATATGTCTGGATTCATTTTTTATGTCTTTAAATGGATGTAGGTTTATCGGTGAATAAAAAGGATTAGTAAATGTTACAAACAAGCCATGCATTTGCTATACATGACACCGTGTCATTTTATAACCTTTTGTAGTAAACAACACAGATGAGATATGTTTATATTAAAACAACTTGGCAAATATAGTAAAAACCAGCCGAGCATAATGCAATCAAATACAATAGACATGATATTAAAAGAACGTCTTTAAGATCATGCTGATTTAACCCAATTCTAAACCCATTTACCATGTTTAATTGCAATGGCCTGCATTATATGGCTTGGTTTATTTAATATTAAGGCTATATAAGAGTCTTAAGGTCCAAATCGAACCTCCAGGCTACAATATAATCCAGGGTCTCCGCTACATATAAATGATTGTGGCGTACTGCTGCCTCACCAAAATAAAAGCTGCCATGCCTTCAAAATTAGGATCTTTTTTTTCAGATGTTACAGATGTAAATTGTATTGTATGAATGGATCCATATAAACGTAAAGTCTATATTTGTGCACATTTATGGACTATATTGAGAGTGTGAAATTGTACTCATGAAATGTGACACTGCTCTGCAAATAACTTAATTTTGAAAAACAAACACTGTAGTCTGAACTTCCTGTCCGGCTCTGCTGCGGCTCGCTCGAGAGTGGTGGCAAAGAGGCGACAGAGTGGAGTAAAGGGAGAGAGAAAAGGGTGAGAGAAATGTATCCAAGTAAGAATAAGCTTAACGAATATTTTTGCTCAAGCCTGTGAAAATGACCCTAATATTAACGTCAATGTTAAGAATACAATGTTAGTGACAGTAACATTTAACATTAATGATAGAAAGTTTCACCTTCACGTGTTGTTTCAGATGACGTTGCAGTTACGTTTCAAAAAACAGAATGATCCATAATGATCCGTAATGATCCATTCTTGGTTGCATTTTCAGATGAGTAAGCCAATATTAAAATATTTTCAAAGGAAGAAGTTTTTTTTTTTTCTTTTTTCCAGGGTTCGGGGGGGACTGTGGAGGAGGGCCACCACCCACAGAATCAAAAAATCGTGGAGGAAAACCCTGTAATCTCAGCAAAAAGTATTTTTGAAGTTGCAATATATATGTACAAGTGTTTGTTTTTAATGTGTCCGGCCACTATTTTATCCCACTGATGAAACACGTGTTAATTTTTTGAAGGAGAAAACTGTAACTGATATATACAGTGGTTACGTTTATGTTTGTCATGTAAGAATAAAATCATTGAAAATGAAAAGAAAAAACATTGGTCTCCACTCTCATTTCCTCATTGTCATGTCAATCACTGTGCAATCCCCACAAATGTGTAATATGACAATAAATATGTTTATAGAAAGACATAACATTTGACTGTAAATATGTCTTGACCAACACACAAATAAAAGGCAGTGCCAGTAGAGCACCATATGCAACTAATTATGAACTCTTTTTTGTGTGTTTTAACAAGAAAGTAAGGGAGGCATGTGGAGAGAAATAAGGAGACACGACAGTTAATCTTTTGGTGCGTTTTTACTGAGCAGAATGCATGGCGTCTCAATTGTGTATTGATACACAACAGGCAAGTATAATGTAAAAAAAAAAAATGGAGTAAACAATGGTCATGTATTGATTGATATTTGAATACAGAATAGATGCTGCTGCAAACCAAAAATAATAACGTTTTATAGCAATATAGTGTTTCAGATATACGCTGATAAACTTTAAGATCTAACTCCACCTGAATGAGAACACTCTGTTCTGTGTTTAATCACTGGTACTGGTCTGCTGTGGTTATGAAATGCAGCCAAACATTTGAGCAAATGCACCAGTAAAGTATAAAAGCTTAACACTCTGGCTGTATGTCAAATGTTTGTTTTTGTTGTTTTTCAGATTTCTATGTGCAACGTCAGACCAACCAAATATCACTGATAGTACAAACAGAACTGTGAGACTTCTTCTTTGGTGGCTGATTAAGTTGTCCTTGGTCTTAAGAAACAAAAGACTTAAGGGTGAGCAATAAATCAATGCAGACCTTGTTTCCCCTGGGCTATTCAGCCACTTGGGGTGTAAAACGCTCAAAGGCAATGAGCACTTGAAAGTCTGGAGCTGTGGACAGATTCTGCCCAGCAATTATCCTGTCTGCGTGCCTCCTAAACACTGCATACCAGATATGTTTGGGCCTCTTCAGCAGCAGTCCTGGTTATGGAGACACAGATGCTAATGATACCATATTTTGAGAGCTGCAGAGACAGAGGGCCTCTGGCCATCACTTCTAAAACACATGCCACACAGCCTGCACCACCCACACCACACAGACCTGTTATTGATGACCACTGACGGCTTTGCTCTTCACTTGAGTCAGGGTGGCCGCCATAGGCAACAAAGCAGTAAAACAACTTGACAAGGTAACGTACTCATAAGTGCTTATCAGTAACCTGCATTTGTCTTGTTAGCAAGGATAGATATCCTATAAAGATGGATAAACACCGTATATTGACAGAATTTTCCCTTCCCTCACAGACTTGTGTTGTGAAAGACTTTATTTCTTTTTTGGGATGCTGCCCAGTAAGGAGCAGACTGACAAGCACCTGTCACATGGATTGATGTGTCCAGCTGGTGAGCAAGAGGTGGGCTAAGAGACACAGGAGAAGCAGCAGTACACATTAAATCGGACGGCCGAGATGAGAGGGGTGTGTTTCAGACCCAAGCAGAAGGTTTGAGGGTGATAGATAGATGAGGTAAGATGGAGGAGCTGAAGGGAGGTGGGGGGATCATTGAGGAGGAAGGTGACAGGAAGTGACTCTACCTTGGATACCTTCAAGGTGACTCAGTATGACAGAACATTCCCAAGGGTTTACTACTGCAAAGAGGGATACACAGAGAGTGAGTGAGAGAGAGAGAATTTCAAGGTGCAAAAGCTCTTTGCAGATGTCCAAATACGCAGTAAATCATTCTGAGGACCTGAGGGTGCTCAAATGCTTTTTGACTGAATCTGTCTCACAGCCCAGCGGCTCCAGAATGACTAAAACATTAACAGGAGTCTTCAGGGTAGCGGCAGCAAAGCACCCATCCCCCACTGGAGCCTGCACAGTCCTTGGACTGTGCAAACATAAGGCCAAACCAAAATGGCCTCCATTCAGATGTTGTCCAAATGCAAGTTTTGTGTGAAACCGAGAGAATGCCGCACTGAAGGATAGGGTTGTACACAAACTATCTCTTAAGCCGTATGCCCCCATTCCCATGAGTCATAAAGCTGCCCCTGGCATTTGAGTAGAGAGGTCTGTGTGTCGAGTTACAGGTGTTCTTTTTAACACAGTCACTTGAAAAAAAAAAGAGGTTTATGACTTTTCTTCTATGGAGGGCTAAGGAAACAGAAGTGACATTGGGCTTAAAAACAAGTTTAAACCTAGGATGTAATCACCTTTACAGCACAATAACAAATAGGCTTACAGTCTACAATGCAACTATACTTCACAGTCACCGTACATTTCTGTAATCACCACTGAGCAAAAGCAGAAAATCTTCAATCACATCGACAGCCACAGTGCTGCAAGGGAGAGACACAAATTACTTGTAAAGAAAACAAGAAGCAGCATTTTATTTTATTGTATTATAAACACATAAATCTACATTCTGAAAAAATAATAATACAAATTGAAACCTGATCCAAAACACTGTAATTAGTAGTCTGGTATCATTACTTCATTTTAATATATATATTTATATATGTATAAAAACAACATTCTGTGAATATTCAGTACGAAGTTTAGTGCCGCACCATTATTCAAAACTGCAATAACATTAATGTATCTATTTCTTATTGCTCATAAATGGGCCGAGTAGTGAAATGAGTAGTCGTGAAATAAGTGAAATTCTTTCAACAGTTTTATGAGTACAAAATTACAGCTCCACATTTTGAATTCATTGAACTCTAACTGGCAAGCTTACTTGCCTTGAGAGTGAATAAATGTTCTTTTTATGTATGCCGTTTAAACTTTTTCAATGCTTTAGCATTAATGTGTCATAGCATCTATACTGCTTTTTCACAGACACTGTTCTATAGATTAACACTATCTCCAGTCCGTTCATCATTTGGCCTCCTCTAACCTCTAAATGGAAAATGACTGACATGATTTAATGCTAATGAACAGAATATTAATTGAGGATATAAACCAGCAACCAGCGTGAGTATTCAGCAGAGATTCACAAAAACTTCATAGCTCAAAAGCATTTATTGGTATTAATAACCTGTATCAACAATGAAAAGCACTGTTTGCAACTTACTCTAAGTATTTTTGATAAGAAAATAGAAACAGCAACACTGCCACAAAGAGAAAATCTCACTATGTGGAAGATCTGCAGAGCCAGGACTGTGGGTCTGTGCTGGTTGGATATGTGTACTCAACTGCCCCCTGGCAGATGCAGCTGTTACTGCACTCAAATTTCTACAAAAAGGAAAAACCACTCCCTGCAACAGAATACCCCACAAAATGGTCCTTTGTCTTAGACACTGGACCATCTGCAGTGTTCGAAGTTAATGTCAAAAGAGGCAGCCCAATTGTAGGATGTAGTAAAAATGCAAGACTGCAC